>NC_134702.1:73649916-73857416 GCF_043290135.1 Rhipicephalus microplus | reverse complement strand
CCACCGCGTCGTGATTGGGGGGCGTTAACCACTGAGCCACTGAGAGGTGGCTCAGTGGTTAACGTTTAGGTGTTAACCACTCAGTGGCTCAGTGGCCCAGTGGTTAAGGCCCTCCTTTCACATTCAAACGGCAAGCTATTCATATCTACAATTTACCGCGGTTGATGGGCATCTCTGGGTGGGGGTGGGGGGGGGGACTACCACGTTATCACCAATATTTGCAACATGTCGTAGTGAGAGCATGGCGGTTCTCATCTCTCACGCGTACTTTGGCCCGCGTAAAGAGTAAAGGAGTGCACGCTTGATCGCGCGCCTTTATCTTGCAGTGGGGAAAATCGTACGTCTTGGCTAGCTTTTGAGTTTCGTCTGAACGATTCTGTTGTAGTTACCGGGCGCACAAAGGTCACTGCCATTGTTGCACAGCCTCCGTTTGCGAAAAGTGGCACGCTTTTCAGACACAGTGAAGTAACAACTGAAACGCTTATTCACGTTAATCTGTACTTGTGAGTACGTTTCGTGCGCCCTTTGTGCGTGGGAAACGTGGGGCACGTTTCAATCTCCTTTCCATTATGCGCGTGACCTTCCAATTCGTTGCTATCACGCTCAGTGCTTCGCCTTTTTGGTAAAGCTGTGACTTTTGTTTTTAATTTGCTTATTTAAGATGTTCACTCACAGGGGATAAATCATACCGATGTGTTTCAACCCGTCGAATACTGGGCATCCCTCCATCCTCACTATTCCGTGGCCTGGCAATTTTCTCCCACTCTACCGTTTCCTGACATGCCGAAAAAAGGGAACCAGGAGCATGCTGATAGAATATTCGACTCTGACTCACCATGCTAAAAAAAGAAAAGACTCCGGTCTGTGAAGGGACTATTGCACAGCTACGGCCAACTGTTGTTGAATGTGTCACTATAAACAACATTTTTTTTTGCTTTTATGTTGTACATGCAGGTCACGCAAGTCTGTGTTTAGAAGTTTCTTCCATTTACGAAAAAAGGTTCTTGCTTCTACACTTACGCCGTTGAAGGCCTGAAAAGTTCTTTCGCCTGCCTATTTCTGGCACCTAAGACGCCGTATTTTAGCGCCCGAAAAAGCCGTCTTCTTGTTATAATCATGCCTGATCACCCTGGTACTGCTGCGGTCCCTAAAGATACAGCTGCCACCTTCTGAAGCGCAATAGAACAAAAGGATGTCTAATCTTGGATGTCCTAATAGGATCCACTGACTGCACGTCTTTGTCACGGGTGAAGCTGGCTGATTTTACACATGATGAGGGGAGAGGACAAGCAACGGAGATGTGAGTGTCGAAAACAGGTAATACAGCAACAGAATATAGAAATACCGAAATTTATATGTCACTACACGTTCGCAGAAGAACTAGTGACGAAAATTGCAAAAAGTTTTAGGAGAGAAGGTACCCAAAGCTGGTAGTTTTCGTCATCAGCAAAGGGGGATTATACATGGAATGCGACTGCGTACAATTGATATTGAAAAGCTAGGAAGTGTTCAGGCACAACTTATCAGACCTCGTGGCGATTTTGTGTTTCATATTGAGGTTTATTTTTTAAATCTAAGGAAAGAACAACATAGCTTGAAGTCGTGATATCCTACCGTATATGCCCCCATAAAGTACTGCCATCCATTTGATGTCCAGCGAGAAGGCTGCCGCAATCAAGCCTGTGCAGGTAAGTGCGACTCCGAACATGGTGAGGTGGTACAGTGGCACCCTCTGTTGGAGCACGCTTAGCACCAAGCCTGAGAAGAGAGGAATTAGATGTTATCCTAAGCATCGCTGTGGCCTGTGTATGTGGGCATCTGGCTCCATACTGTTGCCAGTACTGACCTCGTTATGGTACTTAAAAGTTTTCTGTTACACTCGTAAAAATTCAGTGCTACTTACTAACTTTAAGGTAGTAAATATTTCTCACAACATTCACTACCTAAGTAGTAACTGCAGGTAGTATACCACAGACGTTTACTACCTAGGAACCAACCAGAGGTAGTAGATGTCTGTGGTCTACTACCTACAGTTACTACTTAGGTAGTGAATTTTCTGACAATTTGAAACCTCAAAGTTAATAAGCAGCACTGCCTTTTTTTTTAAGAGTGTACAACGTACGCGTTCGTTTTCATACCTCTTCTTGTGTGTGCGGTGGTGAACGATGCAGAATTACAGTGAGCAGGTTGTTTTTATTATTGTTGTTATCGATGTCGCCTACACGGCAAGACACAACAAGAACTTTATTGGAGTCCCATGACCATCTATATCATTATTCTTGCCAGTGTTTTACAGAATCAACATGTGTTTTCCTGATGGATGATGACACTGCTAGAACTTCACAAGCTTAATCAAGAAAAGATACTGGGAATTTTCCGCCGTCAGAACCACTAAACAGCGCTAATGTTGCCCCTTTCACTCGAACCTTCGCAGTTGCCCCTTTATTCAGGAGCTTTTTTTTCTTCTTTTGTTCATTTGCGGCAAGTTTGGCACATGGTTACGCGTCAATGGTTTTCATGGCACAGAACTGGCAGTACTTGTCCCCTAATTCTTCTTTTTTTTTTACTTTTTCTATTGGCGATTTCCTCCAAGTCGCAACGGCTTCCCTTCTTTGCGGCTTTCAGTGCACGAAACCGAGCGCCTCGCTTTTCTACCTTAAGCGCCTCTCTGGCTTCCCCCTTTTACCTTGAACTTCCCTCCCGCACCTCTCGGTGACAAAGTCCTTGCTCCCGCCCTGCCGAGCTGTCCTCGCACTTCAAATCGCGTGACCAGCGTAAGACAAACCGTATCCATAACCCCGGGTTGGCTAAAACCGCTTCGCTGTAAAACTGCCCCAGATCCCGTGTTACCTATCGAAATCTTTGTGAATCAGACCTCCTTCGCATTTCTGTTTGCACCAAGCTCTCAGATGAGCATGATTCTACGCCCCCCGGCAGTCTGATGGTTTTAGGCTAAATTTATTGAACGTAGTGATTCTCATTGTGTGCATCATCTAGCACTCGTAATGCTTTCACCAAAGTGTACACATTCTGGTGCCAGGCGTAACCGCTATATATGTGGACTTGTCACAGAGGCTGTCGGCTGGATTATACGGGACAGTGTCTCACCTATTGTGTTCGACATCACCATGTACGTCGACTGGGGCCAGGCGGCCATTTCGTGGCTGACGCCAAACTTTTCCATGAAGAGCACATAGAGCAAGCCCGCGCAAGATGGCGCCAGGAAGACGAAGAATGCCGAGAAGGTCGCCACCACGGGAATACCCCAGCACCGGTCCACTATGTTGGCTGGACGAGACATCCCGGGTGCCCGTCTCGTACTCTGTTGAAACTCGTTTTTGGTCACAAGAAGAGAATTAGTTCGAAAATGGATTGATTGATTCAATGATTGATTGATTGATTGATTGATTGATTGGATACTTTATGTTGTGAGAATTCTATGAATTTTTCAAGGATAGTGCACATACCGTCAATATAGATCGAAATTTCAGACATGTAGAAATGAGGTTTTATGCATCTATAGAAGGGTTTGTTTATTGTAATAAGCATAAAGGCGTGATACGCTACCGTTTAGGCATATATACACCCAATTCATTATCACTACGGCAGCGTCTTGCCAAAGAATAGTCTTTGTGAGTTGTAATGTGGGCAGTTACTAAATATATGTCCAATTATTCCTTCATAGCCGCAGTTGTCACCAGCTGCGGTGTCGGCCATCTCAAAGCACAATGCATAAACGTTGGAAAACGCAACGTCCAACCACTGTGCATAAACGTTGGAAAACGCAACGTCCAACCACTGACCTCGAAACTGCAAACAAGAATTTTCGCGTTTTCCTGTCTCGAAATGCTAATCCTCATTTATCTCGGGTGCTTTTCCTCGCGTTATCACCACGTCTCTCTATTTGCTTTGGGGCCAAGAATGGCATGCGCGCTCTCAGCATGTGTCTCTTCCTGATTTGAAGATGCAAGCTCCAAGATTTCGAAGAAAAAACGCAGGCAAGCAAGAGGAAATTGTGAAGGTACGTAAAGACATCTTAATGGGTACAAATCGCTTTAGGATAAATACTGCGAATTGGGCAAGTTGGAACAGTAAATGTCGTTTGCTACAGCGCCATTTAGTTTGAGCCCCCCGACTAGGTGGTCTAGTGGCTATGGTAGTCGGCTGATGACCCGCAGGTTGCGGTATTGAATCCCGGCTGCGGCGGCTGAATTTTCGATGGAGTCAGAAATTCTGTAGGCCCATGTGCTCCTATTTGTGTGCATGTTAAGAAACCCCTGATGGTTGAAATTTCCGGAGCCCTGCACTATGGCTTCACTCATAATCATATGAATCATCAGTTTGAGCATGAAGAAAATAGTAGCAAAAAAAAAAGAAACCATAGGCCACAGGCGGAGAACCTTCCAACTCGTGTTTATTTTATAACCCCGCAGCACATTATACAGCAAAGTTAGAGCACACGTGATGCGCACACATGGCCAAAAACCTAGTAAACGTCTGACACAGTACACGTTTAATTTGGGGTGCGAGAATCATGCCCTATGGCACGTGTTTGGGTCACATAAAATATTATAACCGATCTCTCTCTGCATGTATGTGTGGGGGGGGGGGGGGCGTGCGTGCGTTAGAGACCTCAGCTACAGGCTGACATCTCTCGAAACCTACGGCTTGTTTTGACATGTGTGTCACAGGTGCACCAGTGTTTCAAAAGGCCGTGGCATAATCCAGATGTTCACAGCGTCTTCGCGCTAACCGCATTGAGATGGTCGGAAAGCGCTCACGCAGTGTGCATGCACGCACGTTTGTTAACTGCGGTCACAAACGGACACCTTGTATCGTTCCTAGCAGCTGCGTTTGTTGATGGACGTGCATACGTCAGAAAAGCGACTTACTGACAGAATCCGGGGACAGCGCTCCCATGGCCAACGTTTGAATAATTTAACTCTTTTTACAAACTAAAGTCAAATGAGCATATAGTGAGGCGTTGTTTCTCCTTAGTGGAAGTTGTTGAGCAACTACTTTGCAATACTATTACTACTACTGCTACTACTACTACTACTACTACTACTACAACTAATAATAATATTAATAAAATGAATTTATTATTAACATGTACACAAACTCAGCGTCGTACGTTGTTTGGTCACATGTTGTATGTGCTAAGCCGCTGGCTTCGAGTCGTGTTTAATCTCGAAATAAAGCTGCTGTGCAAGACAGGAAACGCAAAGGCTATGCGCTACCGAAAGCAGGGATGTGACAAATAGCGCTTTGCATGCCATAGTCATGCATAGTGTAGTAAATATAACATAGTGTAGCAAGAAGATGGGCAAGAGAATCAAGGGTGGGGAGGAGAGAAAGAAGAAAGACTGGCTTTAATTTCTTGTCGCGCGTCAAAAGGGTGGAAATAGGGCACATTTTCGGGCATAGTTTTCCTAATATCATTCGTGCGAGTGCGTTAAAAAGAAAAAAAAACTGAACGAAAACGCAATTGCGATGCCTCTCCTAAGTTGCTGTATTGTATACCTTGCTAACAAGAAAATTGCCATCACAAAATAAGCCCGAATAAGCCCGACAAAAGGCGACGTGACTTTTGCGAAGCCAGAAAAAAAGAAAATGAATGAATTTTCGCAACGAATAAAAATATAATTTCTTGATATTTGACAACATTTCTATTTGAAACAATAAAATGTCATTTAAACACGAAGAAATCAGCAATTATTTTGTACAGCGATAATTTGCGAAGCTATTTATGAAAATACACCTTTAGTTTTTAACAACCTCTCCAGAGTAGTATCCATTTGATTGAATGTACGTTTGCGAGTGCATGATTAACGGTACTTGTCGATTCCCCCAACGTATGTTAGACTTGAACACTCAGCTGCTTGTGGAAAATGACAAACGCACTATTAGTGAGCAAAAAACCTTCCATTAAGGATCATGATGATCACTAAAATAATTTTGTTTGCTCAAAAACTACAGGGAAGCTCGAAAATGCGACCAGCAACTAGAGAATTTCGCAAGCGTAAAATAGGAGGACTATGTTCACTAAGGGAAACTCGCAACCCTACCCTCTCGCAAGGCAACATTCTTTTCGACAAAATGCACAAGAACAAAAAATATTCTGTACTATATAGGCGTGCCTGCTTCGGCCGAGATGACCGTCATGGTTGGACGATCTCACAAGCCGTATTATTGTCTTCGAGTCAAATGTGCTGAAATATTGAGTAATAATGTAGCTTTCTTATCAAACTAGGCACTTACCAGTCCAGCTTCTCATAATTAATTCAAATGCACAGAGAGTTCACTTGTGAACGCAGTAAAATCACGATCAGTTCATGTGAAGTCCGCCAAAATTCCTTAAGTCATGGGAAATCGGGCATGACATGTGTAACCCTTCATGTTTTCACATCCTATAGGACTGAAATGAGATTGCTCTCTTGCAATGCTATACATTTTCGCGCTTAATCGGCGAACCAAGAATCCCTTATTGTCAAAACTGATTGGCCATGAAGGCTGGATGAGAAACTAAAATAGACAAGGCTGCTGAGTAAAAAGTACCCCACCATTAAACCGGCCATAGCTTGAATTCCTGCAACGGAAATATTTTATTGCGCTTAGAAAATAACCTATATCGTTATCAGTTTCGTATGCGTGTCCACAATGTTTTATTTAGTTGCGCCAATGCTTTTCTACCGTATTACTCAGCGTCACTGGCAAATATACTCGTATTCATGTGCCGAGTCAATTACACGGTTACCTTGCGATGTCTCTTGCGACAGCAAGCGTTGAAATTATTTTTACAGGTTTATTTCAACGCTGTTTGTCATTGAAACAGCAGAGTTACAGTCATTTATAAAAGTTCACCACACCTCATTAAAGTCGGCTTTCTGGTCTTTCTTATTCATTTACATGACAGCTCACTTAATTTTAAAACATGCGAGCATTTTTACTATAGGTACTGACAGCCATGTAACAGTACACTGTCCTTCAATGAGAAATGTGACGTCAGGATCATTGTGCAAACTGGACAGAGACGCACGAAACGACTGTCAAATAAGTGTATCAACATTGCAGCGTGGTTTCCATACTTGCTGTTATAGCTGGCTTTGGGAGTGCGCCCACCTAATCGCACATCACGTATTTGCATTTAGACCTTGTCTGCTTTATAACCAGTTCGCTTTTTCGTCACTCAGGCTAACAAAAAAGCGAAAGTTAAGTAAAACTCGCAGCATCATGAATGTAGCAACATTGCGAAAAGAATGACACCGACAAATGTCGAATGTGATTCCCCAAGCAAAAAAAAAACGGCAATGAAAATCACTTTTAACGTGCTTCAACAAAAGTCTCTTACGAATGCGCATTGCTTTTGTGGTTGGGCTTAAAACCGCATCCGGGCGTCTTTCAAACAGGCGACAGGTTCACACAGCGTTAAAAATGCTTATAATTTCGTTCACGCATGCAACGGTAATCCATACAACTGTAGTATTTTTACAAAGAAAAAGAATAGTGTTTTTCCCTATACGCACCGAAAACCCCTATATTGTTGCAACGAGGCACACCCTATAGTGGGAGACCTCTTTAATGGGCAGCTGATACTAATCCACAAACTATCGAGCAATGAAATAACATAGAACATTAAGGGAAGCATAACTGCCGATTATCACCTTTTTTTGAAATGCGTACGATGAGTGGACATTCGTGTGTCGGTGATCCTTCGTCAACCTCTTCTTGTCTATCCTCTGGCCAAAAGCAGATGCCCGTCAGAGGCTAAACCACGTGCCCCGCAGTCGTTCGCGATTGCTGCGTTGACAGATACCAGACCGCGATCTGGGCGAAGAGGGCTATCCGAATGGTGGTCTCCCATTACAAAAAACGGTAGGAAGCCACGACAACGCGGCAGAAAACAAAAACTAGCGCGACGCGCACATAACCTCCATTCACGTGCACAAACTTCCCCCCACCCTGACGGGAGAGAATGATGCAGAGAGAAGATAAGAGTCGCACACGTTATGCTCGAGTGGCGCACACTGCTATGTTTCTCTTTTAAATACTACACAGCTGGCACAAATTTAATACCGAGCGTCACGGACGCTTTGTCCGCAGAAAAATTCAATGCGACCGCTTAGATCTCTTTGGCATCGGAACGCGATGTAGAGGCACAGCTGAAGACTTCACATTCATTTGATTAAACTTTGAAGCTGACTCCGGTGATCGTTGCCACTCGTACACGCTACATTTCACAAACAGATGCCAAGCCGCCTTTCAAAATTTTAGCAGCTGCGTTTCTTGTCATTGGCTTAAAAACAACCAAGGCCCTTTCGCTTTCTGCTTGGGCACCAAAACAATCTGTTGAAACAGTTTTCAGAGAATCTCGATGACTTAAAGCGTGAGCATGTCGGTGAGTTGGTTGAGCGCATTGTAGGGTAAACAGCGCGAGAAGCGCTAAGTGTATCGCCTACGAAGGGCCTTTTGGCACTTGGTGTGGCTTTTACTGTCCACATCTATGATACTGTTTCTCCCACGACGCAATTTGACGGCTTGCATCATTTTTACCCAGTGAAAGATATTCCTCATCTCCAGAATACGGTGTTTGGTCAACGTGTAGTCGGAATCGCATGTATATACAGTCATTAGGAGGATTAACACGAACGCTCCGACGCGTGACCTGGACTTGATTGAGTGGTGCCAGCCAAGAAGCGCTGGGCGCTGTTTCCGAGATAATACCACTTTGTTATGCTTAGATAGTAGGTCGGAAAGCATGGCCAGCATCTCGACAATGAAACCTAAAGCTAGGCGGCGCTACCGTCCATCAGACTGTTTCAGAACACGCTGAGGAGCGTTTGTGGTAAGTTTTCTTGCGACGATACTTTGTATAATTTATTTTCTCATATATACCCAGCATCAAAGCAGCGTGCAGTAGCGCAACATATATTAGAACAGAACCGCAACATGAGTGAAGGGACGAGTTTCATTATCTGAGTATATTTAAAAAAATTTTTACTGGGGGAGATGTGGTTCAAAGCTATCTCAGTGGGGCGGCGAGTTCCCGTACCGTGGTATATGGCTGAAGGCGAAATGGCGCTTGAGGCACCGACCATGCACTCGAACCTGCTTATGCGACAGCAGCGCCAGCACGCATAGTAGTGTGAAAAGTAGCAAAACTGGGTTGACGTTATGTGACATTATTCGTGGCATTGTATCTCTAAAGAAGCTGAAAAAATCTCCATTTTCTGAAATTTTAGAAGTTCGCATGCGCTTCATGTGGTGAGTGATGAAACACACGATGCATTTTCGTTTCATTCTTAATTTCATAATATATTGTGGCCCTATAGGCTGATGTGGGCAAAGTTAGGTTGATAAGTCAGCGCTCTGGAACGCTTTTTTGCATGGTGCCCATACCAGATTTTTCTTCTGATCAGTGTAGAACTAATTACCTCTTCTGTAACCGGTCAGTAATCTTCGCACGAGTTTTTGCTTCTTTTTTTTTGCTATCAACAACGCAATAACACGTGTCATTTATTCACAGTTCAAAATAGTGCGCGTTCTTTCTAATTAAGTTAGGTGCAATACATTGCTGCTTGGTGTGTTTTACTTCTGTCCTCGTTTTTGCACAGCTCATTTAAAATATATACAACCAATACCGACTTCACACCAACTTGATCAAATGTCAATTCTTCTAAGCACCGAGAAAAAAAAATTACAGACAACTCTAATTCTTGTCTTAGGGCTTAGTCTGGTATATAGTGAAGTGACACCCGCACGTTGTTGTTAGTGTGCTCTGGTGAATTCCTTGGAATAACTTAGCGCTTCGTCGCACTGCCGCAGCCTATCTCAGAGGTTTCATGAAAAGGAGTGCGTTGTTGACAAAAAACTCAGCCATATGACACAGTGATCGCACTCGCTTAGAATATAACCGTACGATAGTTCAAACAATCAATTCCAATAATTTTAGGGGCGAAGCTCCTTAAGGCGTGGGCTGTGCGTCCCCTGTATGTAGCCACCTCTAGTTTAGTTCTTGCAGTGTTCACTAGATGGTGGTCCCGTCTCCTGTATGTGCCACCTCTCGTTTAGTTCTTGTAGTGTTTACTAGATGGTGGTACTTGTAGCTGATGATGAAAAGATGCAAGATGTTACAAACTAGATGGCGGTACTTGTAGTTGATGAAAGATGCGAGATATTATAAAATAGGAATGATGTCACATATGGCGCGTGTCATTAGTTGAAGGCAATCGTTCGATTTAGTGCGGCGACGTACGCTAGGGGGAGCGATGTAATGAAATCGAGTGGGCAAAATGTACAGAGGATTCATGGTTTACCAGGTTTACCTCCGGAGCTTCGCCCACTCATCATCATTCACTTCGTGGATATGGCGGCACTTTTGTTTGTTATGTATCTTGACAGTTACCTCTCACTTAAACGAACCTGTGTTCTGATATCATGTATCCGACATAAACCTTAAAAGGGCCATGACATACCATTTTCCCCCATGAGCTCTCTTACGTGGGTTATTGCTTAAATGCCGAAAAACAAGCTGGCGAAACCTCAGCGCATTTCATCGAATATCTAAGTTACAATGAATATTTTCAGAAAAACGCTCGAAAATGTCGGAACAAGAGTCCGACATCACTCGTGCATTCGCGAAAGTCACACAACAAGCCGGTTGCTTTGAGAGCGCCTGTATTCCGACCAACAATTTTGTTTCGTGATCAACGGCACGCGCAATGGAGATATGTTCGCTTTGTACAGCTTGACTTTGAAAACTAACCGATTTGTAGCGCCTGAAACTTAGGTAGAAGGCAATGGATTCACGAGATGAAAATTTTAATGTCACAATACGCCATGCAAAGTGGCGGTTGCTTGCAGTGGTCGAAGTTCAAGGCCGGAAGTTCATAGCTTCAAGGGCTCATTTTGCAATCAGACAATATTTTATTGTCCATTTTTTGCATATATACAGGCGCAATATACACTCCTAGTCTTTACTGAAAACCGAAATCTGGTAAGCGACGATGTCATGGCCCCCTTAACTTGAGCCAGAATTGTACATTTCGAACCAGCCTTTAACTATTCGAAAAACGGGAACCAAGCGCTCGAGCGAATATGCTTGGAACGGGAATAAACGTGTCACTCGGTGTTCGTATTGCTAACAGAGACGCTTTAAGTTTTAATCAAAAAGCACGTTTTGAAATTTGTGCCAGCGTTAGTTGGGCACATGGTTGCCAGATGCTTCCGAGCTAACTAACAAGTAATTATCACAAGAGAAGCCCAAAAAAGTGGCACGAACTTCACGGAGAAGTAAAAAAGAAACGTAAATTTAATAAATAATTCATTCTTCGAGATTCTTTTCATAATATTAAACAATGTCAAAGAAATACGAAGTAGAGTTGAAAAGAAACAGCAAAAATATGCAAAGCTATGATGGATGAAAGAACCTTTTTAAAGTGAAATAAAGGAAGCCGGTTCGCTATCCTACATAAGGAAAGCACGCAAAGCAGCGTGCACCGCACATGCCTAGAAAGTCATAAAATTTTGAACTGTCATACAGTACGCGTCAACTTCGACTGTCGTAGAATAAGTACATTGCATGCTATGATGTTAAAGAAGGCTTGTAAGGACTGGCCCCAAGATATTTGCTTTTAACCTTGTTTCCGTGGTAGTCTCCATTCGGTTAAATGAAGTTTTACTTGTGCATGATTAACGTTGGTTGTTTGCGTTGTGCCCCTCCAGGTGGCAGTTGCCAGCCTTGCTTTCTCCCTCTTTCCTCCGTGTCGTGGTGTATCTCTGCGTGCAAATCAAATAAATAAATAAATATTACCCCAGCCTTTGTGTGACTTCAAGACCCAACAGCTCAAAGTCAGCCACAAAAGTGCTATTAGGGAATCACAAATGTGCTATTGGTAAACGTGGTTATTACTAAAGATATATATGCTGTAAGGAGGAGGAAGAATAATTATGTAGTAGGACAGAGATGTTAGCTAGTTCTCAGCCCTGCCAGCTGCCCTTTGTCAGGGAAGGAGCTGGTGGTGATATGATGAAAGAAGAGAGATTTTACAAGAAAAAGAGACAGCAAGAGAAGGAAAAATATACAAAAGTAGAATACGACACTGCTCATTCATCAGTGTGTGTCTAAAAAAAGATTTTTTTACAATGCCCTATTCTAAGCGAGGCTTTGTAACGGCGTACTAGTATGGGGTACGCCAACAGCTAAAGAATAGAACAAAGTTACAATGCTAGGAAAGAACATCCTTCACTGTTATGTAAATTACCAGCGTATAATGGAAGATTTGCGCACTTCAGTGCTCTTTATTAAACATTAAATGTTAAAGGCAAACCAGATATAATATTTTAAAGTTCTTCAAGAGGTACAAAGAAAATGACAAACGTTATCTCGCTCAAAAAACTTACAGGTTTTATCTAGAAGCAGTACAAATTATGAAAAACAAACGCTGTATTACCAATGGACACAAATAGTTAACAAATTCTAAATGGTTTGCCGTATGACGTCAGTCTAGCGCCATTTGATGTGAGGATCGCAGAAAAAATTCTGGCCCCGGGCCCGTTTACTAGCCTATACAGCCTACAAACCAGCATACAGTAAGCACATTTGACGTGGTGTTCTTTTTTTTTTGCGTTGCAAACAAAGCTCGTAAATCATGAAAAAAAATTCATGCGACAAGGAGCTTTCACGCTGAAGCCAATTTTTTGTCACTCAAGCGTCTATCGAGCTTTTTTATTTTTTTTTGTCACGTGCCATGTACTCTCCTAAAGGCTCAGGTGCCGCATGAAATGCGAGACGTGACCGTCCACAGCGTCAGTGTGAGGGACGAAAGATATATTCTTGAAATAACAGCATCGTGACGTAAGAGGTCACCAAAAAACGCCAGGCTGGCGCGGAAGGTACCGCACAGTCACAGCCACAGCTAGAAGAGCGGCCTTTCAGAGCCTTTTCTAAACACTCATTGGGTAACTGCTGCAAGCACACTTGCTTGATGCCCACTACGGCATTAGTAATAAAAAAAATTCTGGCGTAGTAGGCCGGCGTTCGCTAAGCTATCTTTCGTCATTCGTTTGAGGAGCGTGGTATCTGCTGAACTATTGCGAAGTATTCTGGGCCAATGGTCCATGCAGTGGTTGACGATGATAAGGAATTATGCCTGACGTGGGTATGCGCCATAGTTAGTAGCTGAACAAAAACAAGCCTTTGTAAAGTGTTGGATGATTGGACTACCCACTTGTTACGCCATTCGCATTGTGCGACGACTGCTTGTTCTTTCGCTGTTTTAAAATGCTTTATGAGTCATATTAACGCGATCGCTTTCCCGACATTAAGCCTGCCTAAAGCAAGTTTGCCAACAAGTCCCAAGCACTGGCGTGGCTGGGTTCAAGCCCCCACAGTGTCATCGGTAGCAGTTTTTTTTTTCTAATTTCGCACGATGTAGTTACGGACACCGGTGGCGGCGGTGGACAACTGCACGAGACCCGAGTTTGGATCACATTACAGCTTTCGCTGTAATGTATTGCCATCGTAACGTCACTATGACGCCACAGAATTTTGCGCCATTAGAGGACGCTGTCGTGAATTCAAAGATATTCTGATCACGAAGGCACTGCAGTAATACATAAGGGCTACAAAGCTTCCACTGCTTCCGATACCGGAGGCAAAGCAACATCTCTTTGGGCGCGGACAGCTTTCGAACAATACCAGTACCATCGACGGAGAGGTAAAAAGAACGTGGCTTTTGTGTGAGCCATGCATATAGGCCATCATCATAATCAGTTGTCTTAGTCATAGGAGATCGGAATACTTTTCTCGAACAAAATGTCAAATGTACAGGAATGTCTGTATCAATAACCTAATGTACCAGGTGACCCGTAATGCTGTTATTTCTCATTATCAACCCATAAATTTCTGCCGACGAAGCGAGTGAAATAATATTTTTCCTTTCTATTTATTTTGTCCAAGCTTTTATTACGCGGTGGAAGAAAAATCGCAGCGCCTATTTTTTCCCTCCAACAACCACAAACGAGGTTTAAATTACAATCAACTTACCTCAAACTTTCAGCGAATCGAAATTGACTGGAGATGAAGAAGAGGAGGAAGAAGAAGAAGAATGGACCAAGTGCAGTCGCCTGCATCGACTTCGGCGTCTACACCAAGAGGCAACGTCGCCCAAGTCCACAAGTCACCTCGAACTTCGGGGCAGAAGACGAGCAGCCGTGGCCAGGACCATCCCCACGAGGGTCATGGCGGCAAAAGATGGGCCTCGGGAAAAAGTGCTTCTGAACGGGCCCACCACAAGGTGACTGCATGCATTGAACACTTGTAGTCGCTTGTACGCATGCTCTACTTCCAGATAACCTTTCCAGACTAGCATTTCCAGACTAGTATTATTGACAGCGTGTTGCTTTTTTGGTAATTTATACCTGGGCTAGTTTGTTTCTACGCTTCCAAAGTATTTTGTTCACAGGGGAGGACCCGGGGTTTCGAAAACTAGATTCCCACGCGAGGGCGAAATACCGCTGCTCCATGGACTGAATAGTCACGTGATTAGTTTAATCCAGCGCAGCAGAGGAGACTTCGCGTGCACACAGCTGGAGCTACGCTCGCGGAATCCTAATTGGCGATTGATATGGGGGGTTTAATGTCCCAAAACCACCTTATGATTATGAGAGACGCCGTAGTAGAGGGCTGCGGAAAGTTTGACCACCTGGGGTTCTTTAACGTGCGCCCAAATCTGAGCACACGGGCTTACAACATTTCCGCCTCCATCGGAAGTGTAGCCGCCGCAGCCGGGATTCGGTCCCGCGACCTGCGGGTCAGCAGCCGAGTACCTTAGCCACTGGACCACCGTGGCGGGGCAACGCGATAAAAAAAAATCACTCTCCTCTTCCACTGTCACACGAAACACATTCAGGCGTTTCCGCAAAACTAAAACACATGGCTTTTAAGCTGGCTGCCTGCATCATAGCCTGGGCAATCCAATCAATATTGACAGATTTGACGGTGAATGCTCTCTATCAAGGACAGACAATGGTCAAATGGATGGTGCGAAATAGGAGCGATACATTACTAGAGTGTACTAGTATACTGCATTACTATCCGTGCCGTGAGCGGAGGAGAGTCAGTAAAACGAAGACAGCAAGTTCCCATCACGCACGCGTCACGTGATGCGCCGTCCACTGCCCAAATTCCTCCGTCCCCTCGTGTGGATCCAACTTACCAGCAGAGCTGTAGGAGCCTGGCGCTAGTCCATCCATTATGGACAAAAAAACCTTGTGGAGCGATGATCTCACATCGTTTTAGCTAGCGACTGCTGGCGCATCTGTGCATAGATTAGCGTTCGCTTCACGGTCTCGCTCTCTCAATATCTCGAACTTACATGGCAAGGCTGGCTGCTTGGTTTAAACTAGCTGGGCATACCTTGCACTGGTGGCGCCAGGCCAGACACACGGTGTTGCTGATCGGCACCTAGCTGGTCCTGGCCCACAGCTGAGCATTACTGGCTACCACTCAGAAACACTGGTTTCCGCTCTAATGCTGGGACACCTCGCGAGACTGAAAGCCGGTTTAGAGTGATAGAACGTGAGACTCGGTAAGTCTGTGCGTCGTTTTTCAACACTTGGGAAGACTTAGCGAAAACCGCCAACTGCCTATCAACTTCTTGAAACTCAGAATAAGCGAGAAAAACATAGCAAAACTTACCAATGTCTAGCGAAAGAGCAAACACTTAGCAGTGCTGATCAACAGTAAGCATAGCCACAAGAGATATAGACAGCGCAAACCACCGTAGAAGGATAGGCAAAACGAAATAGCGCCAGTTTGCAAGCAACATTAGTTCTGCGAAACAACCACAATATATCGACCGTGGCACACATGTGCAATAACACACCACACGTCACATCGCACATTCTGACACTCGAAGCACGTGCCGGCTCATACACCTGCAAAAAAAATAAACTTCAGCATAACGTATAACTACTGACGTATCGCTCATGCAATTATCTTTTTTTTTAGATATGTTTCTAGCATCTTTTGCTCAATCACCTCCTTGCTTCTACCCGGAACGGTGATGTTAACAAATATTGCCTCATATCTGCACGTGTTGCAGTGCACAGGCAAATGTAATGAAAAATATTTTGATCGAATGATCTTGCTCTCTTACATGATCGTTTATGCAATGGCTGGTCTAGTTGATGTAAACGTTTTTACAGTCAAGCGTGATTTTGTTGATCCCTCCCATTGCACAGGTGAAATGTGCCTCGGATCAACACCGACAAAATTTCAAAGCCGAAGGGCTGCCGCAGGGATGTCAGAGGGTGGGGGCCCAGTTATGTTCCTGAGGAGTTAAATGTTTTCCCCACATCTGTTATTTGGCCCAATCTAGCCGAAGCAGCTGTGACAGCGGGAGCGTTGGTTCTCCTAAAACGTAAACAAAACACTGGCATTCCGCTGGTGTTTAACCTACATTCACTCTTAGTGGTACGTCTCTATCTCCTTGAATAACGTTCATGATCAATAATAAACAAACGTTTGTGGCAGCCGTAGTAGTTCGCGGTGTGCGAATAATCAGAGAAAGTGCTGTCGCAACCATAGCAGAGTGTCGTTGATTCGACGAAGAGCTTGGGCGAAGGTCACCCAAAGCCTCTAGCCCGGCCATAATTGCGCTTATCTTGTTCGAAACGCTACGAGAGGAATGAACGCAGAGCAATGACGTGCTGCAAGAGCTAATTGCGGAGGTCATGCTAAATAATGAATGGCGTGTGTAAGATATGAAAAGCGCGTTTGTGTGAAAATGTGTGAGATTTGAAAAGCGCGTTTGTAAATCATCCAGCGTTTGTGACCGTATTGCCACGTTCCATTTCCCAAGTTTTTGTTATCGCCCGAAAACACCGCACGATTCTCAGCGCAAACCGCGCCTGCAGTTTTCTAGAAGGTTCCGGACTGTAGTAGATCATTTCGATAAGATCACGCCCACTGTGCGAACGGTACAGATTGTTCTGGAAGCTACGCCACCGCCAGCGATAACGCTAGAACATTCGACGGCAAGAGTATAAATGCCGACGCGCTTCGCCGCTTGTCAGTTGTTGATCGAAGGCCGACGCTCCGTTCGCCGCTATCAGTCCGAGACTGCTATCTGTGCGAGACTGCTGCTGTAATTGGACTTTCAGTTTACCGGGCACAGGTTCGCCCAAATAAACAGTTAAATCCTAACACGAAGTCTCCTGTCTTCGGCCACGTCACGACCCCGTGACATCTGGTGGAGGTGCTGCTTCGTTCATGTACCGCACGCCCCCGTCAAGCCGTGAACCCAGCCCACGTCGCGGAGAAGACGCCGACGCCAACCAGGAGCAGCGAACAAGCCGCCGACAGCAAGGGCTACCACCGGAGTACGGGATTCTAGAAGACAAGGCGCGGAAGACCAAGGCCATGACCGCGACTGCAGCGACAATGACAACCGCCGCATCTCTGCCCACGATGGTCATGCATCAACCCAGGGAACCACCAATTTTCCATGGGTCATCGTTCGAAGACCCGGAGTCCTGGTTAGAAACATACGACCGTGTGGCCGCCCTCAACCACTGGGACAACGAAGAAAAGCTCCGGCGTGTGTACTTCTACCTGGAAGACACCGCAAGGACCTGGCTAGAGAATCGTGAGTCCACGCTCCGAACGTGGGATGTCTTCTGCGGCGCATTTCTGCAAATGTTCGCGAGCGTCGCTCGCAAAGAAAGGGCCGCAGCTCAACTAGAGACCCGGGTTCAGCTACCGAATGAGAAGGTTGGAATTTTCACAGAGGAGATGACCCGCCTATTTCGTCACGCTGACCCAGACATGCCTGAGGAGAAGAAAGTTCGTTTCCTCATGCGAGGGGTCAAACAGGAGCTCTTCGCGGGACTAATGAGGAATCCACCAAACACCGTCCAAGAATTTGTATCCGAGGCGACCACCATCGAAAAAACCCTTGACATGCGCACCAGACAGTATAATCGTCGCCTGACTCCAGAATGCGCTGCTGCTCAAACCAGTGACTCCGAAAACCTGCGTGAAACGATCCGAGCGATCGTGCGGGAAGAACTGCGCAAACTGTTGCCTTCGGCGCAACCTCAAGTGGATTCGATTGCCGACATTGTGCGAGAAGAAGTTCGGCAATCACTTCGAATTCCCCATACACCGCTGCCCGAGCCAGAAACTATGAGCTACGCCGCTGCAGTGTGCCACAACGCTCCTCCCCGTCCACGCCAAAACGCCGCCCCGTCGCACTTCCGTCGCCAGACACCACCGCCGCCACCACCCCCACCGACGACCTACCGTTCACCAGCGGGCCAGCGCAGTGCGCCGAGGAAAACCGACGTTTGGCGCACCCCTGACCACCGCCCACTGTGCTACCACTGCGGCGAGGCCGGGCACACTTACCGCCGTTGCCAGTACCGACAGATGGGACTGCGTGGCTTCGCCGTCGATGCACCACGTCCGCAGCCAGGAGAACGACCACGTGACATCGCCGACTACCTGACAGGAACTCGGTGGACACCACGAAGCCCTTCGCGTTCGCCGTCGCCCAGCCGCCGCACGTCACCGCACCACCGACAATACTCTGGCCCAACGCGGGGCCGGTCTCCTAGCCCGTATCCGGGAAACTAAGGGCAGCAACCGGTGGAGGTGCGGTTGCTGTGCGACGAACTACCGAAGATCCTCCGACGACGACGACGCCACGACGGAGCTTTCCGAACACAACGCCAACCAGGCAAAGCCCTGACGGCGAAAGCTCACTTACTGAAGGTGACCTGACAACGCAACATGGAAGCAGCGGAACAAGCCGACGCAGCCGTGACCCGACGCCACGCCCTAACTGTAATGCGAGACGGCGAACTAGCGACCTCGACGTTCTTATCGACGGCCACAGTGTGACCGCTCTCGTCGATACTGGAGCCGACTATTCTGTCATCAGTGGGTCGTTCGCCGCGAAGTTAAAGAAAGTTAGGACAGCTTGGAAAGGCCCTGAAATCCGCACAGCCGGAGGTCATCTCGTAACGCCTGCAGGAATCTGCACAGCGAGAGTCACCATTAACGGCCGTATTTATCCTACAGACTTCGTAGTCCTACAGCGTTGCTCGAGAGATGTCATCCTTGGCATGGACTTCTTATGCCTTTATGGTGCTGTCCTCAACCTAAAAACAAAGTCGAAAACGTTATCCACAGAAGAAGCACTACCGCCGCGCACGCCGTCAGGACACCATGCCTTGAATGTGCTGGAAGAACAAGTCACTATTCCGCCTCGCTCAAGCGTCATTATTTCAGTCGGCGCTCCTAAATCACCTGACTTGGAAGGCGTCGTTGAAGGCAGTCAGCATCTGTTGGTCACCCGAAATATTTGCGTCGCAAGAGGAATCGCAGAGCTGCGGGGAGGCAAAGCAACGGTTTTGCTCACGAATTTCAGCAATGAGTACAAACATGTGAACAAAGGAACAACGGTCGCATACATCGAAGAAATTGTCGAAGCCACCAGTGCTTTCGCCCTCGCCGATTCTGCGGAACCTGCTCAGAGGCACCAAGCCCCTCCCATATCTTTCGACGTCAATCCCAGACTTCCGAACGATAAGCAAGAACAGCTCAAGGCCCTGCTCCTGCAATACGAAGATTGGTTTTCGTCGTCATCGAAAATTCGGCAGACCCCAATCACGAAACATCGCATCATAACCGAAGAAAATGCCAGACCACTCCGTCAGAGTCCGTACAGGGTTTCGACGCGAGAACGTGAGGCCATGAAGAGACAAGTTGATGAAATGCTGCGGGATGACATTATCCAGCCGTCCAAAAGTCCATGGGCATCCCCCGTGGTGTTAGTGAAGAAAAAGGATGGGACCCTACGTTTCTGCGTCGATTATCGCCGCCTGAACAAAATCACGAAAAAGGACGTGTATCCCCTCCCACGAATAGACGACGCACTTGATCGGCTCCATAACGCCAAGTACTTTTCGTCAATGGACCTTAAGACTGGCTATTGGCAAATCGAAGTCGACGAAAGAGACCGAGAGAAGACGGCGTTCATAACACCGGACGGCCTCTTCGAGTTTAAGGTGATGCCCTTCGGCCTTTGCTCAGCGCCTGCAACGTTTCAACGCGTTATGGATACAGTACTGGCAGGATTGAAGTGGCAGACTTGCCTTGTGTACTTGGACGACGTCGTCGTGTTTTCCTCGAGTTTCGACGAGCATCTTCGGCGCCTTGAAGCTGTACTTCAAGCCATCAAGACTTCCGGACTCACACTGAAGCCACAAAAGTGCAGATTTGCGTATGAGGAGCTCTTGTTTCTGGGGCACGTTATCAGCAAGTCTGGAGTTCGTCCCGATCCACGGAAAACAGCCGCCATCGCCGACTTCCCACCGCCCACTGACAAGAAAGCCGTGCGCCGATTTCTGGGCCTGTGTGCCTATTATAGGCGGTTCGTGAAAAACTTCGCCCGCATCGCCGATCCTCTCACTAACCTTACCAAGGCCGACGTGGAGTTTAAGTGGGGAACGCCGCAGGAACACGCTTTCCAGGAGCTTAAACATCGCCTCCAGACGCCTCCGTTACTTGCCCATTTCGACGAATTCGCCGAGACAGAAATACATACTGACGCAAGCAGCGTAGGTCTTGGCGCCGTTCTTGTGCAGAGGGCTGACGGACTTGAAAGGGTTATTAGTTACGCCAGCCGATCGCTATCCAAAGCAGAAGCAAATTATTCCACAACAGAAAAGGAGTGCCTCGCCATCATCTGGGCTACGTCGAAATTTCGCCCCTACCTCTACGGCAGGCCCTTCAAAGTTGTGAGCGACCACCACGCATTGTGTTGGCTAGCCACCTTGAAGGACCCCTCAGGTCGCCTCGCACGATGGAGCCTGAGACTTCAAGAATATGACATTACTGTCATTTACAAGTCCGGCAAAAAACACTCCGACGCCGACTGTCTCTCTCGTGCGCCTGTCGACCAACCGCTACCCGACGACCCGGATGACGACTACTTCTTAGGAACGATAACTACCGACGACTTCGCTGAACGACAGAGGGCCGACCCGGAACTTAAGGCCCTAATAGAATACCTCGAAGGCAGGACCGCCGAAGTCCCGAAGATATTCAAGCGCGCACTTGCGTCGTTCTTTCTACGAAACGGTCTTCTACAAAAGAAAAACTTTTCACCGCTTCGAGCTAAGTACCTTCTTGTGGTGCCTTCAGCTCTGCGACCAGAACTCCTGCAGGCCCTTCACGACGATCCGACGGCAGGGCACCTCGGTGTTTCTCGCACGCTCGCGAGGATACAAGAAAGGTACTACTGGCCACGTCTTACCACCGACGTCACTCGTTATGTTAGAACATGCCGGGACTGTCAGCGACGCAAGACACCGCCGACAAGGCCAGCGGGACTTCTGCAGCCAATTGATCCACCTTGCCGACCTTTCCAGCAGATTGGTATGGACCTACTGGGGCCGTTCCCGACGTCGGCTTTCGGAAACAAGTGGATCGTGGTAGCTACCGACTACCTCACCCGCTACGCCGAGACAAAAGCCCTGCCAAAAGGCAGTGCATCCGAAGTAGCTAAATTCTTCGTCGAAAATATCGTCCTACGTCACGGCGCCCCAGAGGTCCTTATCACCGACAGAGGAACGGCATTCACTGCCGACTTAACTCAAGCAATCTTGGCATACAGCCAAACAAACCACCGCCGGACGACAGCGTACCACCCACAGACCAACGGCCTCACCGAGCGGCTTAACAAGACGATCGCCGACATGCTGTCAATGTACGTCGATGTCGAACACAAGACGTGGGACGCCATTCTTCCGTATGTGACCTTCGCATACAACACGGCAGTGCAGGAGACGACGCAGATATCGCCATACAAATTGGTCTACGGAAGGAGCCCGGCAACGACGCTCGATGCCATGTTACCCAACGTCACCGACGAAGAAAACCTCGATGTGAGCGAGTACCTTCAACGCGCCGAAGAAGCCCGACAATTTGCGCGTCTACGTATCAAGAATCAACAGACGACCGACAGCCACCGTTACAACCTTCGACGACGCTTCGTGGAATACCAGCCCGGTGAACGTGTTTGGGTGTGGACGCCGATACGCCGACGTGGACTAAGTGAAAAGCTTCTGCGACGGTACTTCGGACCGTACAGGGTGGTTCGACGGCTCGGCCCACTTGATTACGAGGTTGTCCCCGACGGCATCACGAACTCTCAACGACGCCGATCGCGACCTGAAGTCGTCCATGTCGCGCGCCTCAAGCCGTTTCATGCGCGTTAACAAACTTAACTAGTGTTTTTTTTGTATTATTGTTGTATCGTAATTTATTCATTGTACTTTATTGCATTATTATTGTACTTTCATCTTTAGTTAAAGCATCGGGACGATGCCTTTTTTCAGAGGGGGGCAATGCCACGTTCCATTTCCCAAGTTTTTGTTATCGTCCGAAAACACCGCACGATTCTCAGCGCAAACCGCGCCTGCAGTTTTCTAGAAGGTTCCGGACTGTAGTAGATCATTTCGATAAGATCACGCCCACTGTGCGAACGGTACAGATTGTTCTGGAAGCTACGCCACCGCCAGCGATAACGCTAGAACATTCGACGGCAAGAGTATAAATGCCGACGCGCTTCGCCGCTTGTCAGTTGTTGATCGAAGGCCGACGCTCCGTTCGCCGCTATCAGTCCGAGACTGCTATCTGTGCGAGACTGCTGCTGTAATTGGACTTTCAGTTTACCGGGCACAGGTTCGCCCAAATAAACAGTTAAATCCTAACACGAAGTCTCCTGTCTTCGGCCACGTCACGACCCCGTGACAGTATCATAGAGGCTTGTGCACCAATCATCTGTTGCCGCTGACCGACAGATCATGATTTTAACTCCGGTTGAAGAAAGTTTTTGTTGCCATCTTATCGTGCCTATTTTTGAGGTCATTTCCGTGCCGGAACTACATCACTGAAGTCTTGGTGAACCCCGGCCTAAAGCACTTTCATGTCAAAATGCGATAATAGAGAGTTTTAGTACAGCGTACGCTGCATACGTGGCGGCATTGTGTACGTAAGGACGCCACGTTCTGCGTAGTGCGCATGCGCAGACCGCAACGCGCACGTATCGCGTTACGTACGCAGCCGCTACGTACGCACGCATGAGATGCGTGCGTGCGTACGTATGAGCTGATCGCGCCGCTCTCGAACAAGTTCGCATTCGCGACAGCGCGAGACTTCGTTTTGCAAAATGGAGGCATGGAAGGCAAGCATCGACCGGCTCTGTGGCTTAAAATATCGCCACAATCTGGCTATAACACTTGGATTGGCTCACATTGGCTGTCAACACCACGTGCTTCTATTTTGATTTACCAGATTACGCAACACGCTTCACGCTCGTTACGTACGCGTGTACTACGGTGTACTAAAAGCCGATTAGTGGCAAACGACGCCACGTAACGCAAGACGCTTGCGTGATGCGTACGTAGCACCATTCCGCAGTACTAAAACTCTCTAATAAGTGCTAAGCGTTAGTAATGATAACCATTATTCTTCACTGTTAGGCACATGTGGGCTTGAGCAAATTTCTACATGTGGTATGTTCTTGTTTGTTGAGCGCACATAAAAGCGATTCGCTGTTTCAACCTTTTGCCATTTTTACGATCTTACCTTCATCTGACCTGTTCATAGGTAACGAAAAATTATGATCCATGTAGGGAAAATCAAAGCCTGTTGACAACCTGCAGCGAGAAAGCAACCGGCATGCAAGGGACAAGCGAAAGAAGAGCCTCGTCACAGCCGCTGATACAAAAGTCAAGCCTTCGAAGGTTGCCGATGCGGACAAATCTAAAGCCTCAAAGAACGCGCACGATTCTTCGAAACCACCGAATGCCGCAGCTTCGTTTGATCCACAAGGCGCCAAGAATCTTCCATCGAATGCTGCCGCTGAAGCTACGGATGTTCGACAAGGCGCCGGGAACCTTTCATCGAACGTTGTCGCAGAAGCTTGCCATGATCATCAAGGTGCCGAGAATCTTCCACCGAACGTTGTCGCAGTAGAGGATCCAGAACTGCCTAAGCAAGGAAAGCGTATCACACGGCGCAAGAGGCTGTATTTACTTGTACCAGGTGAGTTATTTTAGTCTTTGGGACAATCAGTGGTCCTTAGAAAAAAAAAAGCTACGCCTAACGTCTCTAAGTCTCAATATAGGCTAACAGTGGCGTCTCCAACTTACGCTACATGCATCCTTTCACAAACGTTTCACAGAATTGGCGGGGCGTTATTTCACGTATCTTGAGCAAGGTTTTTTAAGTTGTGCAAGACAGTCATGAACCTTTTATAACAGGCAACAGTTTTACAAGATGACTAAACCCACATTAAAAGCACCAGTTTATTGTCTGTGAAGGGACATTCTTTATATCGTAACAGGTGTACAAAGGTCGAGGGACCAGTTTTTACTAGACACATTAGCGCGAAGCCAAATAGTAGCGAAGCTAAGGAAAGCATGCTGGGTGTATTGAGTAGCTTCGAATTGAAGTTCAGTACTTTTGAGATACAGTAAATATGAATGAACGTGTACGATCAAGCCGTTTTCAGCGAAAGGGCCGTCACTCATAACCTTCGTAAATTCTCATCGTCTACAAACGAGAGATTTCTTTTAGAATGGTACATTGTCGCCAACGCTTCCACACACTTCTGGTGTTTTGTTAGATACCTGAAATGTGGGTGAAGTTCACGCATAAGGCTATAAAAAATACTGAACGCTATAGTTGGAAGCTCTGTCCTGCAACAAAGCATTATAAAGCTCTAACAATTAGGCCACAATCACACGCATGCATGTAATGTACCAAAGTTCCCTTCTAAAATGTATGCTTCCTGAATCGCATACCGACCTCTCGTTCTGCGAAAGTATTAATTACGCTGGGCACGCATTCTTCAGACTATACATTGCATTGTGGAACGGTGCGCGTCTTTACACTTCATTTCCTGGAACTGTAACTTCGACTGGGTCCACTTGTAAATGTAATAAAAAAGGTTCATGGCCAACCTGCAGAACACACTTGACTTGTAGTCAAGTGACGTGCAAAGCACGCCGTTATTTTCGGTGAACTTGTTTGTCTTATACACTGAAAGGAGCAGCTGTATCATCAAAAAAAGAAGGCTAATTCTTTTCTCGTTAGAAACTGCACAACACGAAAGTGAAACGTCTTCTTACAAAAGTAGTTCATTGCTTACAGTACATTAATGTACGATAGTTAATGGAATGCCTGTTTGTGTCCGACAGCGAAAGCAACAATTTTCGTGAATTCATCAACGTTGACGCTTAGTGATACATCTCCATCCTGATGACTAACGTCTGTAATCATTGATTGATTAATGATTAAACGCACCACGGAAGTCATGGTTGCCTGTTGTAGATGTATCAGTTAGCGCTAAGAGCGTTGTGTAACAGCCAGAAGAGCAGGACTGCTCGTACGCCAAACCTGGGCTAAGGTTGCCTACCCTCGTGGTATGTTATTGAACGCCACTGTCCTATAAGAGGTGAATGCAACGCGCATTGGGTTTTCTCTGTTGGCCGGCCATGCTCTTTCGTCTAAGGGAACGCGGAGTTACATCTAGGCGAGCAGGCGCTTATGCGTTGCAGAACTATTTTTGATATGAATGGACGCTATCAGTCACTCCAACGCTTTGGCTAAGGTCACCATCCGCCCTGTGTTAAAGCGTTGACGAAATCACACTTCTATTGGAAACGCACCGCATATATGCCAGACGCGTAGAAACGGTGCGTTGAAAAAACTGATCATGGATAACACAGTCATGATGTATTGTTGTTATACTTTACCAAGAGAACTGTGAGCGGGCATTGGTAGATATTAAAAGCATATTTTTAAAGCCCATAAAGTATGTGACCGTTGCGCAGCGGGTATCGCACCCGGAAGCTGTTTTCGCCAATCGAAAGGTCGTGGGTCGACTACTGTTGGCGGAAAAGTGATCTTCTGAAGTTATTTTTAGACGTCATTGCCTTGACGGAAGTTCATCACTAAAATCTTGGTAGACTCCGGCATAAAACATTTTTGTGTTAAAAATGCTATAAATAAATTATCTATGGAAAGTTGTAACGATAGTCTGTGATCACTGATGGTCGTTCTAAAATGATGGTTCGAGTTCAGGTCAGGTTTCGTAAGCCTGTAGAACCAGCTTTCGCCCTTTTAAACGTAACGCTAAGGCATCAGAAGCATCATCTAACAGCAAGACTGGTACGAAGTTATCTTTTTCCTCGAATGGCAAGCTTATAGGCTTCGAAACATTAAATGCTTTTTCAGGACTCTCTGAGATGTGAGCATTATAGCCCGCAATTAAAGCCTTTTAGATGCGGAGCATCTAATACTCGAGGCTTGTAGTGCGGCGCCGTCCGCAAGCTTCCTCCTCCTTCTTCCACCATCTGTGCATCCCTTCCTCCTCTACACACCGCGCGCGCTTCACTCCTCCACCATCTGTGCACCCTTCCTCCTCTACACACCGCGTGCGCTTCTCCTCTTCACGAACATTCGCTAGCTGTATAATGTAGCGCGCATGCGCCGTCACGCTTCGAGAACATCGGCAGCTGACGCGCGCGCATGCGCCGTCTCGCTTCGAGAACATCGGCAGCTGACGCGCGCGCATGCGCCGTTGCGCTTCTCCCCCTTCTCGAACATTCGGCAGCTGACAGTGCATGCGCCGTCGCGCTGTATATATACTCAAGGTCGGTGCTCGCTCGATCAGTTGCCGCTCGTCGGTTGGTTTGTATGGCGCGTCGACGTCCGAGGTCGCAATGATCGACGTCCCTTCGACCAGCGCCGGCCAAAGTGTTGGCGGAACCGCAACCAAGTCGTCGTCCGAAGACAAGGCAGCGCGGAGAAGAGCTCGCGACGCCGAACGTAAACGTCGGCGTCGAGCGGAAGATTCTCAACTTAGAGAACGTGAAGCCGCTGAGAGACGTCAGCGTCGAGCAGCAGCACCGGATTCGGCCGCTTTGAAACGTAAGCGTCGACAAGAGGACCCGGATTTTCGAAAACGGGAAGCCGAGTGCAAGCATCGGCGACGAGAGGCCGATCCCGATGCTGCCCGCGAGCGCAAGCGCGCCGAGGTAGCGGCGTGGCGCGCCAAGCAGTATGCCACGCCCAATTAACACCCAGTTAACCAATTATATGCTCCGCATCCTCCTCAGTGTTCCCCCGAGGGAAGCTGCGGGCAATTTTTTTGTGTGCATCTTCTCCGTGATGTAATGCGTTTTCAATCTAGCATTTAAATCTTAGCTAGAAGGAATTTTCTTGTCTGTTTTAATGATGTCCGTATTTGTCGCATCCTGCGTGCAGCATACCTTCGCCATCCCATTTCGTCAGCCTTCAAGACAAAAGGAGAGCAAGACACGCCCTCACCGTCTTCTAGACTCGTCATCTCAATTGTGGTTGCCTTGGCAACGGTCCTGGTATCCGCTCTCACTTCGTCGATCATGACCTGGCTGCTTCCTTCTGACGGTTCAGTACACCATCTGCTCACACAGCAAATACAGGGCGTCTGCGATTCCAAGGATTGCAGTACCGCCGTCAGGCTCCTGGATTTCTCTTTGAACAGTGGCGCCAGCGCTTGCCACGACGTCTATGACTTCGTCTGTGGCCGCTGGAACAACACGGGTTTTAACGGCTCGTCCCGGTCATACTACGAAAGTCTTCACGACCAATACGTTCCCCTGGCACATAACACGCTGACAACCAAGAGGTCTCACCACAGCTACAGTATTAGGCCGGAAGTGCACCAGCTCGTCACGCTTTATAGGTCCTGCCTCGCCTTTTTCAGCAACGGATCATCGAATTTACAGGAGCTGTGGAAGGCGGCTGGCGTGGATGTGGCAGAGTGGCTCAATGTGACCAATTTTGCTGGGCTCGTCAGTCTAATTGTCAACTCCACATACCGGAACAAGATGCCTTCGGTGGTGCACATACAATGGAGTGATCGAGGTGACAATGAAGATGTGATCGTGCGGACGGGCCGTTCCTTAAAGACAGATGCGCCGATTTCAGATATAGTTAAGGAAGTTCTTGACAAAGTTCCGAATGCTCTGTTGGCGAACGCGACCAAGGCGGAAATATCGGCAGAGTTCCTGCGGTTAGAAGACGCGATCAGTAACCTCACAGAGGCGTCGACAGGCTACGAGCCTGCGCTTCCCGTGGCCGCGACAGCGCTGGACATGCCGGATTTGCACGTCACTTGGGCGCCCCTTCTGAACCGTACTGGCTTTGTGACGACCGTCATGTGCAACAATGTCAGTGGCATCAGAAGCATCATGGGCGCCCTCGCTTCCACGCAGCTACGAGTGGCGGCTCTCTACGCGTTGCTGGTGCCCTTCTCAGCCCTGATGCGCTTAGACGTTCGAGCGGCGGAACACCGAGGCAACAATGACTCCGCTACGAAGAGGAAGATCTGCCTGGGAAGCATGGAGCTTCTCCTACCGAAAACCTTTCAACACACGCTGCACAAAATCGTCGACGTGAGAGTAGCCATGGTTGACTTATTTCTCATGTGCAAGCGCCTTCTGATGGTCACTCAACATCACTTGACCATCGCCAAGGGCGTGAAGCTGAACGCGACGCTTGTCAAAGAAGCTTGCGCTCAAGGTAAAAAATGTTTCTTTAGTTTAGAACATATGTCACTTGCTTCTTCACGACTACTGCTATCTTTGTTGTTTCTTTTACCATGCAGCACTTTCATGTTGTATCACTGCTGGAGCCTCCAATACAAAATGTTTTCGTTCTTTAAGATTTTAATCTCTCAGAAAACGCGTGTCTCCCACACCTTTTTTTTTTGTCTCGCTTTCTTGCATACGTTCATCCAGAACAGGATTGAATCAATTGACTCGTAAACTTGTTAAAATACCGAACATTGCGTCTTTACCTGTAGTATGTGGTAACATAAAACATGACAGAAAAAGAAGGACGGGGTGTAATTAAATGCTGTCGATCATGGGATCTAGAAGAGTGTCCTTTTCCTCGCGCTCATTTGTCAACAATAATACACGTAGCACTTCCAGCATGGCATTTCTTTGTAGGAGTCAGTAATTATGGACTCACAGTGAATACGCAAGCATAGAGAAAATGCTATACATGTATTCAGTACTACCTGGTTCAGCTGCGCTGCTGTAGAAAATGCTGCTTTGTCCATAATTATTGTAAGCAGGGAATTTCACGGTGTTTTTGTCAGCATTCGTGGCATGTTACCGGAGGTATAAAATGCATATATTGCGACGTCCTCAACTCCTTCACATTTCTCTAATACGCATTCCACAAACTCTTAAGAGCTATTTTCACGTAAAAACGCTTCCTGCGTACGGGCAGTGGACTTGGGATTAGCAAGCGCCTTTTTTGCCTGAACAGTTCATACAAGAAATGCCTGATGATCCTGAGGTGAGAAATATGATTATTTGAGGCGATCGATCATTGACAGTAAGCATTACTTGACAGTAAGCATTAGAAGCAGTAAACATTGACAGTAAGCATTAGAAAGCGTAAATACGCTTTCTGAGGGCCAGACCAACGTTCCCTTTCATTAACTATAGTAACTACGCGTCTCTTTCGTTGTTATGGATTTCAAATCCCAGGCCTCGCAGCATAGGCATGCGCACAAGTACAGGTATAGGCAGTGGAGGGGTCCCCCTAAATTCATTTAGGAGTGTCGCTCAGTCCATCATATAACTCCCGAGATAATGCCACTTTTTTATGATTATGGTTGCCGAGCACCCCAAGTGGTATATTCTAAAAACGGCTACCTTCTGACTTTTATCTTCGGAAAGGCGGGGAGCAAAGGCCAACCATTGTGAACACGACGCCAATGCTTATGTTTTTTAGCACGCCGTTGAGTGCAGTGGTGCTTGCGACTGACTGATCTGATGGGTGTGAAGCAAAGGTTCGCCCACTCCCCTTCTTTTTTTTTAAATGGGATTCCATGTGCCCGCCTGCCTCGAAGTGCCATCCCCCATCGACGGCCCTTCTACTCCGCAGGGGCACGCAACGCCGAGCCTGCAGTGGGTAGCAACGAGGCTGTGCTGAAGACTACAAAAGTTTGGCACGGCGACGACTTCGCCGTCAACCTTGTGCTGTACACTGGAGCCACGGGCCGGGCCGTGAACGTGGGCGAAATGCTCCTCGAGAACCTTCGTCACCGGCGGTTCGTGTCTCTAGTCTTCATGCTTCCCGACTTCTACTACTCACACGCCACCGAACCGAGCATCAATTACGCCACGCTGGGTGTGTTGCTCGCCGAGACGGTCGCGGAACACGCCATGCCGGTGCCGCGTCCTACGGGCTACAAGGAATGCTTCGCCTCGTACGCAAAGGTGCGTTTCTGGTTCAAGAAATTAAAGGGGAAAAACCGCCGATGTGGGCCGTATAAAGCACACTGATTGCGATGCTAAACGATAAGCTTTGCGCGGAAACCATTAGAGAGTAACTGCTGGGCGGCTGAGGGGGCCTGGTGGAGGAGCGGAGGAGCTTGCAGAGTGCAAGACGAAAGGAAGAATAATATCCGAGCTTATGGTGCGCTTGTTTTGCCGGAAACAGAGGAGTACAGCGGAGCAAGGAGAGTAAGCAGAGTAACTGTACATGCTCCCTACGTGAGAAGGTATCGCGTATACACTTACTGTAGAAGTCAGTTGAGTTACTGTATATTTCTAGGAGTAAGTGCATCGCTGCGCCACCTGTTGAAAAAGGTTGAAAATATTGTCCATCGAGCTCAGGTTTTGCCTGCAGAACGTTCGCACGCTGTACGCTGCGCCGAGGGGTCGAAATGAGCGGTAGAGCGGCACGTTCCGTTGAGTCGCTGGCTGGCGCAGTTGGCATCCCCGCTCATTCAACCGCTCAGCTATTACTCTCTATTGTGACCGCCATTTTAGAGAACTGGTGCCTCGAGTAGCTGCTTATGGCAGGGTGAGTGCACCTATAGTCAGTTGATAAAAGGTAACAATTATTCTACTCGACGAGAACTGTCACGAGATGATATCGTGACCTGGTGATCAACCATTTCCGCAGTGTTTACGTAATGGACGATAGAGAGTCATAGCTAAACGTCTAAGCGGGCCTCAGTAAACGAGCGGAGGCGCCAACAGCGCATGCGCGACACTCTGACACAGGCAGTGTGTTTTTCTTTTCTTTTTTTACAGAGCATTTTACGTGTGCCCGCTCATTTCGTTCCATGGTGAGGCGCATGCGGCAGACGAGGTTACGAGCGTTTTCAAGGCAAAACCTCTGTTCAGTGGACAGCGAGTTCTACTTTTCTTTTCAACAGGATGCCCAGCAATGCGCTTCTTTCTAAGGGGCACAAGTCTGCTAAAGCAGGCGGGGTATCGTTCAGCTATTTATCTCTCTTCCTTGCACTCAGCTGCACTCTCCGCTCCTCCGATCAGTCCCCAGGCCCACTGAGCCACTAGGCGATTGATAATCTCAGCGTTCGTTGCACCACGGTGGACGCAAGCCTGCCAGACGCTTGCACAGGTAGCCTGCACCTTTAGCCTGCAAGGTAGCCTGCAAGGTAGGCTGCACGGCTGCTGCGGATGTTAAACAGAAGGTGTCCAATATGGCTCGGCGAGAAGTGGGTTCTAAAGAATCGTCTGTCATATCTTATGCGAACAGTCGTCCACATCGAAGGTGAACATCACATAAGCTGATATAGGACACATTACTTGTAACATTATTTTTTGGCTTATCGACACCATGATCAGTCACCATACAACGGGCATTTTTCTCCTGAAGTACAATAATCTTTTGAAGTACAATAAACTGCTACTGGAGATTGACCCTGCACAAAAAAAGCAGCACGAAGCTGGACAGCTTGCAAATATGAGTCGAATTTGTAGCCACAGTTGATTGGGAAATGTGTGTGGGGGGGGGGGGGGGGGGGTTGGAGCGTGAGGCTAATTTCTTAGAAAGAAAGTCATCCCATCATCCATACCAAAAGGGTAAAAAAAATGTTGCCCTGTTATACGACTTACTAGATAAATTTCGGCAGTGGAGTGGGAGGGGGAGGGGGGGAGGGCTTTCTGAGCGCCGCCATGTCTACGAGCATGATAACAGTATACGTAAGCATGGTAACACGGACGAAATAAAACCACCCCTCTTGCTTTCGGCATGCGCAGGCAAATCTTGGGCTCACGTTGCCGCTTCCCGACGTTGACCGCGTGTGGCGCACCAGGTGGGCCATGATAGCCTCACAGAAGGGGAGCTCCAGGGATGGCAGGGACCTCGACCTGACTGCTTCGAAAAGGCTCACACAGCTCTTCTACCTGCGCTTCGCTCACACTTTCTGCGGCGAACGGGACAAGACGCGCCTTCTGGCGCTGCGTTACGCCGTAATGACGTCACAGAACTACGCCGAGACATTTGACTGCCCCATGCCCAAACCAATCGAATGCTGACGCGTCGCGAGTGCTCCACGTGGTCAACGGCAGGCTGCGATCCGAGTGACATGCACTCCGGCTTGGTCGCTGTGTACCACGTGCGATTCTCTATGCAGCGACTTGGCCACCTAAGTCGCCATAGTGGACGTACACCTTAATTTGCAGTGCCAACTAATATTTCATTACGACTTCAATATTTCCATTATTTTGTCAGAAGAAGTTACTTAATTCGCAATGTGTGTTATACTTGACGTAGTCTGTAGGTATAAAAGGAATTTTTCTTGAACGCAGGACAATTTCATTTCTATAGACTGTCTCAATGCAATGTGCCGGAATTCTGTCTTGTTTTTTTTTTGCAAACCTCAACATATTCCTTTTGTTATGTTGAGCCGCCCCTATTTTTTTATCTGAACCCGCGAACGTCGACCACCCAGCAGAGTAGCGCCGTATAACAAAACATGGCAGCGGAACGAACGAGAATATGTGCATTAGCGCAATGAGTAGCGCTGTACAGCTGTGTTCTATCTACGTGGTTTTGGGGAACTAGAAACTGGGAAGCCAGGAACCAGCACTTCTGATTCGATGGTCGACGCTCGCGCGTTCAGTTTTTTAAAAATGGGCAGCTGTACAAATAGACCTCAATGTTTGTTTTGTGGGTGATGCACGTGGTGTGGAAGAAGACACCCAGTAGAAAAGCATGCTATTATTTCATACTAACATAACCAGACAGCAACCTGACTGACGGTGAACTAAAGCAATCTAGGCTGTCGCAGCAGTTTCCTTTAGGCAAGACAAAGTGTCTGATAAGCACATGTGTACGAAATAGTGCATGTCGTTATAAGAATTTGTCACTTATATACCACAGTTTGTTTCTTCGTTCACATTCTCTTTCCTCGTCAATTCCTATCAGTGGATGACCGCCATTGTAGTTGCCGGTATGTTCGATGAGAGAGGCACATGCGTATACAGAATCTTTAATGCAGCAGCAACACTTGTATACAGGTTGTTTTAATTGGTTAGTATAATTTATTTGAATATTTCATTTATTAACGAATAGAAACGAACCGCTTCTCTTCATATCGTCAGGATTAATGGTAATAAACGTAAAAGAAATGTTACCTTTACGTCCCTCTATATATATCGCGCCTAGCATGACCGATCCTAACCAAACAAATTGACGATATACGAAATCCCTAGTATAGTGGTTCCTCGTTAATAAATACACGCCAAGAACAACACAAACTCAACTGATGTATTCTTAGCGAAAGCTAAAAATCTACACATACAATTAATCCAAATGTTCTTGTTGTGAGCAACGGCATCAATCACGCTTCTTCGGTAACAAATCAACGTCCATTACTACCTGCATGATGCAAACCGGGCGAACGTGTGAACTCACGGGTCGGGCAATTGTTACAACCAGACCAACAAACGAACATGTGACACATTCGTTACACAAATTCTGTTTAATTGTCCACCAATACAACTGAATGAATGAATGAATGAATGAATAAATGAATGAATGAATGAATGAATGAATGAGAGCTTTACTGAGTTGAAAGAAACTACTCTCGGCCGCTGTTTTAATAAGGTTGGAGGGCAGCCTAAGTTGCCTGATTAGGGTGGTATAGAAGGGGTAGATCACCCCATGCGAGAGCAAATTGATTGAACATTGGGCTAAGTGGGGTACAAATATTCACGTCCGATGCATTGACAAGAAGTGATGGCAATTTGATAAGGACTCTGTTGACTGATATTCTCGTTCTCTGGCACAAATATGTTGATGGCAGTTTCTACCGATCAAGATTGCGCGCAAAGGTGCGTCTAGCCAGACATTATAAAAGTTATTTCAAACAATGAAATATTTCTAAAACTGAACGAAACGAATATTTGTAAAAAAATAACTATTACTGGCTTATAGATAAAATCGAAGAACCACTTGGCTCGTAGACATGAGTCACGTTATTCTTTTTTTTTTCGAGACTGAAGTCCTGAAAGGCCTAAAAATTCGTATAACCAATTATTTTCCAACTTCCCCTAAGCGGGTACGAGCCATGGTTGAGGCTTCATCCTAATCCTCATCGTGTACAGTGCCTACTCATCAGCTGCCATTAGACGACTGGAACATTTTGACTTCAGGTTACGGCTGTGCTCTTCGATTACTGCCGACAAGCCACCGATCTTCTTTACTCAAGATTGGCGCAGTTGGTAAACTTGTGCATGCTTACCGACTCCGTAGCCTCTACAGCCTAGCTCGCCAGAAGATGTGCGAGTGCCGATGCCAGGCCCTAACTCAAGTATAAGGGTCACCTCTAAATATTTTCTTTCAGGCTTCAATTCTTGCGCTTAGCTGCTCCGATGTAAATAACTGCCAGAGAGAACGAGGACGAGAGGTTGCGAATGCGGAGTGCCCTCACGAACAGAACACAGCCGAGCAATGAAAACATAATAAATATCAACAAATCAGACTAAAAGCGCCTTATAATAATGACTACGGATTGAGATTCGGAGGACAAATTTTGTAATGCAGCAAAACGCTACGCCTTTGGGCGGGCTGGTTCGAGGTCATTCGCAGGAAACAGTGCTATAAAACGGGTCGAAACAAATAAAAAAAAAGATCACTGCGCTAACAACAAAGTATTCATTTCTCAGGCTGCATAAATACACCCCGCCACTTTAGCAAAACAATCAAGAAAAACTATGGAACCATCACGCGCATACTAGTTTCAGGCTTTTTGTCGTTGTTTCGCGAAGCTATCGAGTGTACATATACCCCGCCACGTTGGTCCGGTGGTTGGAATGCTCGACGGCTGATCTCAAGGTCGCGGGTCTGAATGCCGCCCGCAAAGACTACGGTTCAAACGGTGGCAAAAGGCTAGAAGCCCGTGTGCTTAGACTTAAGTGCACTTAATTTGAGCTCAGGTGACTGAACTTTCCGGAGCCCTCCCCTGCAACATCCTTTATTATATTTGTAGTTCTTGCCATGTAACGTCCGGCCACGACGATATGGTTATCGTAGACGCACCAGTAAAATCCTCCGGGAATTCCGACCTGCTGTGGTTCCTTCACATGCTCGCAGATCTAAATACGTGGGCCTCAATCATTTCAGCTCCTCCGGAAAGGCAGCCGCCCCGGCCGAGTTTCGATTCCGTGACCTTCAGTTCACCGGTCGAGCACTACCACTACACCACCGTGATGAATCGTCTCTCGTAATCATATCGTGGCTTTGGGCTATGAATCTCCAATTATTATAATGTACATATGCTGCCTGAAAGAATGACCATTTAAAATGAACACTTGGTTTTCATAGCAGTGGTCTTTGTTTTGAAATTTCGTTCTGTCTTATAGCGCTCTTTCTTGCATATAAACGCGATGCAGCTGAGATTGTTGTCTCTATAATGTGCGCCCCCTCACGTCACAGAATTCGGTCTCTCCCTTCCCAATTGGAGGCATTAGGTCACCCGGGATAAGATCGCCCAAGAGGGGAGGCGCTATGTCTCCTGCGTCGTCCGGAGGTCAAGTAGGCTCCGGCAGCGTCGACGCGCCCCCGACGTCCGCGTAAACGCTGAGGGCCTCGCCGGAGCCGGGAGCGGAGGAGCACTGCTGCACGAATGAGGCAAGCGCACGACGCGTGCTGAACTAGTCTTCATCCTCGCTGTTCCCGCGTTTTTCTGCCGATGCCGCTCTACTACCGCGTCAAAGTGAGCTCTCTAGGTGGCCTGTCTAGCACGCCCAGTGTATTGTGATGTTAATAACAGCTCCTACGATGCGGATGTGGTAACCGCGGCACCACTACTGCTAATAGGGGTGCGCGTAAATTATTAGTAAAGTTTGGAACAAGCTCGAATACAAATCAAATAGCGAGTACAATAAATTGAATACGAATACAAATTGAACGCTATTGAAATAGTTTTCAGCAACCATTTAAAAAAAGTCCTATATTTTAACAATACCTTATTTGTAAGAAATAGTCACAAACGTGAAAGAATAAACATTAAGTTCACCTTTAACCAGCCAAAAAAAATGTCATAAATTCAGGTAAGCTTGTATAGGCAGTTACAGCCTATACAACATATTTTGTAAAAATACCCTGAATTACAGTCATACATTGTTCACCACATTAAAAATTAAGCGAGCATGAAAATCGAGCGACGTTTGACGGATCAACGTCCCTGAATCTCATGATGAGCGTAGTATGATGGTAACTCTCACTTGACATTCACCCAGGTTTCAAAATTATAAGCACGTTCGTCTTTGATTATTAAGGCATCAATAGTCCCGTAAAAGACTCGGCTGCATGAATCTTGGTATTATAGCCGTTGAAACAAGAAAAGTACTCTTTCGATGTTTTATTGTGTAGTTTTTTTCTTTTGAGATCTTTGCATCAGGGCTCAATATTAAAACATTATGGAGGAAAAATTTATAGAAGATCACGATATTGCTGATTGCGAAATCTGATGGCTGCTTTGTGTTACGGCAAGGACAACTTTCTTTCAAGTTTTTGCTTTCGTCAATGTATCAACCACGGCATAAATCATAATTTTTGTGAAGTACAGCAGCACGTTGTACGGCGTAGCACTACGCCAACTTCAACGTTGTTCATGTTTCTACGGATGAGTGAGGTACCCGCTACACATCTGTAAGGTGATGTGATGCACTTCATTGATGCTGAGTGTGGCTGATGGAGGTGAGAAATTATGGCGAAGCCCTCACTTTAGAGTTCCATATACCCATTGCGCATTTGAAATTGTGTGATGACTGGTCATTATTTTACTCTCCTGCCATACTATTTATTAGACAGGTGTACTGCATTATGCAGAATTGCGTGTTTGGCGAATTGGATGATGTTCATCGTGGAATAATGCACAGCGTAGCGGGTTAGATACGGACAAAGAAGAAACACAGCGCTGAACTCTCAACTGAAATTTATTTGGAAAAAGAAGGGACATATATAGGAGACAATGAGCTATCGAAACTGTGCGCATGGGCACATGTGTTACAGCACAACACGCTTCATGTCTTGTCTAACAGGAAGTTATATTCTTCATCACGAAGAGTGATAGATGGATGACTTATGCACTTGTTATTGGATTTCATTTAACGCGTGCGCTGATCCACATGTCTGTATTTGATGGAAGTTTTCTGCAAGTAGGGCACACATCCGCATGATCTACAATGCGCTGCCAAATGAGGCGTGATTGCAGCACCTGGTAATGTCAGCTCATGCTCTCGTAAGTGCACGTTAATGCACCGGCCTGTTTGGACTACGTATTTGCAGCCGCAAGATAGTGGAAAGGCATAAACTATGCCAGTAGCACAAGGTACATATTTGGGGACATGACTGGAGACACATTTTTTTCTCTTTCCCTGGCTGCTGGCACAACGCTCTATCCACCAAGGCACACACATTACCCACTTCAATGCGTTCGGAGAACAACACGTTGACGCCATAATGAGCACTGATGTTTTTCGAACCGTGTGTGGTGCTGTGTGTGTATGGAATAACTGCATGCCTCTTTTTCTTGCTAACTTCTGGGGCACTAGAATCACGGCGATGAAACTTCTTTACCTTCGATATAAGTTTTTTCCGATACGGAGCAAATCACGTCACTCGGAAAGGCGGAATTGTCAAGGAGGGCACTCTGCGTATCAAAAGCTTGATTGATTTGTGGGGTTTAACGTCTCAAAACCACCATATGATTATGAGAGACGCCGTACTGGAGGACTCCGGAAATTTTGACCACCTCGGGTTCTTTAACGTGCACCCAAATCTGAGCACACGGGCCTACAACATTTCCGCCTCCATTGGAAATGAAGCCGCTGCAGCCTGGAATCGAACCCGCGACCTGCGGGTCAGCAGCCGAGTACCTTAGCCACTAGACCACCGCGGCGGGGCGTGTATCAAAAGCTTGCGACATAAAGTGTTCGAAAGACTTCTGAAGAGCTGCACCAAGCACACTTGACACAACGCCTCTCTTCACGGTTTTTGAATGGCCAGAATTAGAAGTCAAGATCGGCCTAATGGATCTAGGTTGGTATTGCCAACAAATGTGATCCTTAACGAAAACCAGTCTTAAGCCGAGGAACTGTAGCACATCGTTTTTTGGCAGCTCCAAAGTGAAATGCAGACCCATGCCGTGTTTCTTAAAGACCTTCGTAATATTATTAACAACCAGTACAGAGCGAATGTTAGTGTCCAGTACAACTAAGAAGTCATCGACATATCGAACAACGTGTGACGCTAATGCATGAAGAATATAACTTTCTGATAGACAAGACATGAAGCGTGTTCCGCTGTAACACATGTGCCCATGCGCACAGTTTGAATGACTCATTTTTTTATATATATGTCCTTTATTTTTCCAAATAAACTTCAGATGAGAGTTCAGCGCTGTGTCCCTTCTCTGTCCGTATCTAACCCGTTGCGCTGTAAAATAGTCCACGATTAACTCCCTTGCCCGACATGCGCCTGTCTAGATTCTTTCTGCAAATAAATTTCAGGCACCATCGTGGCTTTGTGGTAAAATATATACTCGGCTGTCATGCAAGAGGCCCGGGCTTCAACCCTACTCCATTTTGGGTAGCTTGTTTTCTTATTTTATTTTTTTTTCAAGTTTATCGGTGGCGCTAATGACGGTGACAGTGACGGCGATGCTGCTTAACGCAAAAACAGGCACCTAAGAAGTGCGTTTAAATATTGAGTATGGGCAAGTCATGATTGATTTGTGGGGTTTAACGTCCCAAAACCACCATTTGATTATGAGAGACGCCGTAGTGGAGGGCTCCGGAAATTTTGACCACCTGGGGTTCTTTAACGTGCACCCAAATCTGAGTACACGGGCCTACAACATTTCCGCCTCCATCGGAAATGCAGCCGCCGCAGCCGGGAATCGAACCCGCGACCTGCGAGTCAGCAGCCGAGTACCTTAGCCACTAGACCACCGCGGCGGGGCAGTATGGGCAAGTCAATTCTAGTACCAAATCGAATAGTATACTATTGCAATTGTTACCCAAGTTGTCGAATACAGTCCAGTCCTCTTATAAAAATATCAATTTGAACAATATATTTGGTTATAGCATTGCGATCCTGCTGCAGCGTCAACTTTTGTGTGTTTTCTATAATGTAAACAGCCACCTACTGCATGCACTAATGCCGAATTATGGTTATAACAACCAATTCTGGCTAGCTATAAAGATGAATTCAAGCCACTCAACCTCGGCCCACAATTGCCCAACGTCCCCGAGCACACCTTCAGATTCACATTATCCTGCGTCGCACATCTAGACCACACTGCGGCAAAGCTGACTATCGAATATTGAAAGCGGGGGTTTTTGTTAGTGCACTTTTGGACATGCAGTATGAGTAAAAAGTGAACATTTGATAAATTTTCTGTGTCCAGAACTTCAGACTTTGTCATAGATTGGTTCTATAGGGCTTGTAGTGGTTCCACCGAAGTGTTTGAATTATCAAACATTTCCTAAAAATCGGCAGCTTTGTCATTATTGTCGCTGATGTTTGTTGGCATATGTCACCCAATATTATGGCTTTCCCGCAACACCCTGCAGTTACTTCGCGGGCTTTTTTTTGCGCTACTCGTTTAATCAATTATCGGTTATAACAATGAAAATTTTTATGGTGCTTCAGTATTGGTATAAGTGGGTTAAACTGTAATCGCACACTCCTGCTTAACAGATAGAGACATGGTGAAAGAAGTGCAATTCAGCGAGGCTCGTTTTCTTTGGTATACACAACCTAATCAAACTAACAATGATGCCGAGGAAATTATAGGGTACATCATTTTACTGCACTAAAGATGAAGAAGAAGGGATGGCAATTCTAGACGTGGGATCTGCCAATTATTAATTTATTTATTTATTTATTTGTTTATTTTGCAGTGAAGAAGATGAGTGCTACTCAGAAAGGGAGGGGGTATGACTCAGTCGTTGAACAAGACGACGTTTGGTGGGCTAGGCACTCAGACTGGTTCCGCCATTACCACTCGACGTGTCGTGACCGCTCTCCTGTTTTATAAAAGAGTGCCACTCTAAAACGCCTCATTATAACTGATGGAGAGTGGTGGGTAACGCCTAATCCTGGAATTGCGAAACCGTACGTTGCCTCCAGTTGCTACGATGTTTACGAACGACGATCAGCAGACGGCCGCCTCAGCTCCAACTACTGCCGCTCCTGTCTGTCTCGGCTCCTTTCGGCAATGCGATCCGCCTACCTTCAGTGAAACCGATGACAAAGACGTAGAAGACTGGCTCGACGAATACGACCGGGGGAGCAAGCACAACAAGTAGGACGATGCGCACAAGCTTACTGTCGTCCAATCTTATTTGACTGACGTAGCCAGTCTGTGGTACCGCAATCACGAGAGAGACTTCCCCACCTGGTCGGCCTTCCGAACGGCGTTCACGAACTTGTTTGGCCGTCCAGCGTTTCGCAAACTATGGGCCGAACAGCGCTTGCGTACTAGGGCTCAGCAGAATGGTGAGAATCACACCAGTTATATCGAAGATGTGGTCGACCTTTGCCGGCGTGTCAACTCGGCCATGACAGAATCCGAGAAGATCAAACACATCTTGAAGGGCGTGACTGACGACACATTAGCAGATGCTTGTCGCCAAAAGCCCGCAAACGGTAGCGGAAGTGATCCAACTTTGTCAGCGCTATGATGAGCTCTGGAAACAGCGTGACACCACTCGTCGTGCCAACACGCCATGTGCAACAATCTCCGCTTTAACGTCGCCTGGCACTACTATAAACCACAACACTTTGCTTCTCGGGATCAAGCAATTTGTACGAGAGGAGGTCGCACGCCAGTTGTCCCTCGTGCCTTATACCTCCGAAGGTGCCCCATCTACTTTAGCACCATCAATACAGCGAGTAGTCCAGGAGCAAGTGTCCGAGGCGCTACCAGCAGCTCACGCACCACCTGTGGCTGCTCCATTGACCTATGCCGAAGCACTGAACGGAACCCGACGTCCACTTGTCGCGAACGGCCACGCTTCTTTGTCACGAACGCCTACGTCCACGTGCCCCTTTGTCGTACCGACTGAGCCTATGTACCAGGCTGCCCGTCCTTTCTCCCGACCACCAACTCCGCGCTTTCAGAACCCTTGGCGCACGCAAGACAACCGCCCCATATGCTTCGCCTGTGGAATTGCGGGGCACGTGGCACAATTTTGTCGACGGCGTGAGTTTTTCCAGCGTGACGACGTCAAGCCCAACAATTATGCTTTCCCACAATGACCAGAGCCTGCTGTCTCTGGCGAGACTGCGACCATGGACACATTTTCACCTTGCCGGAACTTCAACAGACACCGGTCGCCTTCACCTCAACGCCATTCCCTTTCCCCTATGCTACGTCGACCTCGCCCTGTCCCTGAGGAAAACTAGGAGCCGCCGTTCCGGGGGCAAGAACTGCGGATCTTTCGAACTCCACAAGACCTTGTTTTTCGCCGTCCAACGTCGTTGCTGTCTTCGTTGAAGGTATACCTGTTTTTTCATTGGTCCGTACTGGCACCGCAGTGTCTGTAATGACTGAAAAACTTTGCCGTCGACTAGAAAAAGTCATAATGCCTCTTCACGACTTCGTTTTGAGCACTGCGAGTGAGCAAGGAATTTGCCCTTCTGCTGCATGCACAGCAGGTGTCGCTATTGCTGACAATGTTTATGTCGTCGAGTTTGTAGTGCTCCCGCAGTGTTCCCATGACATTATATTAGGCTGGGATTTTCTCTGCACTCATCATGCCGTCATCGACTGTGCTCGCGCCGAAGCGGAATTCGCGCCGTTACGCGACGCTGCTTCACTCGACTCGTCCCTTCCACCTGCAAAAGTTTTCGTTGCTGCCGACACTTCAATACCCCCGTTCTCATCCGCCCTCGTTCCGCTTTCCTGTGACGTCTCTCTGGCTCAACTGTAGTGGCTCAACTGTTCTTTTTACGCCTTCTGAAACCGCTGTTCGCCGGAAGTGCTTCCTGATTCATTTCGCCGTTCTGAATGTTCACGAGGCATCAAGTGCAATTTATGTTTCAAATCCGTTTCCCTCGCCTTCCAAGTTACTGTACGGAGAGTGCTTGGGCTTTGCCGATGACATTGATCCCTCGAGTGCACGTGCAGTTCCTGACCACTCGACTACGCTACCTATTGACGCTGTTGATTGTTGCGCGTCATCCTCTTCCCCATCATTCACCGACGCAATTTCGCGCTGCATCGACACCAACCCTACGGCCCAGCAGCGCACCGACGTCATCGCCCTCATCGAGCGCTTCCGTGCCAGCTTCGACCACCAGCAACTGACTTTGGGCCGTGCTTCCACAGTATCTCACGATATCGACACTGGCCTTCACGCTCCTTTACGTCAGCGTTCGTATCGGGTATCGGCATCAGAGTGTCGCATAATCGCGGAACAAGTTGACGACATGTAGAAGCGAGGTGTTATTGAGCCCTCTAACAGCCCATGGGCATCTCCAGTTGTTCTAGTCAAGAAAAAAGATGGCTCAATAAGATTCTGCGTCGCCTACCGCCGGTTGAATAAGATCACACGCAAAGATGTTTACCCGCTGCCCCGCATAGGCGATGCCCTTGACTGCTTACAAAGCGCGGAATTCTTCTCGTCACTAGATCTGCGTTCAGGTTATTGGCAGGTTCTCATGGCTGAGGCTGATCGCCCAAAGACGGCTTTTGTTACCCCTGATGGCTTATACGAATTTAACGTCATGCCATTCGGGCTCTGCAATGCGCCTGCCACTTTCGAGCGCATGATCGACAACATCCTCCGTGGCCTGAAATGGCAGACATGTCTGTGTTATTTAGACGATGTCGTGATATTTTCAAGCGACTTTTCAACGCATCTTCAGCGGCTCGAGACAGTGCTTACTTGCCTCACCTCCGTCGGTCTACAGCTCAACCTGAAGAAGTGCTGCTTCGGCGCCCGAAAACTCCTAATTTTGGGCCATGTTGTATCTAGAGATGGCATTCTTCCAGATCCGACGAAACTCCGTGCCGTTGCCGAATTTCCTAAACCGAAGACCTTAAAAGAACTTCGCAGCTTCCTTGGTTTATGTTCATATTTTCGTCGTTTTATTCGCAACATCGCCTCCATCACATCGCCCTTGACTGACCTTCTTGGCGGCAACAACGACCCTTCTAGTTGATCGTCAGCTTGTGATGATGCATTTGCCACACTCCGCCACCTTCTTACGTCACCCCCTATACTGCGACATTTTGATCCTCTTGCCCCGACGGAAATACACACGGATGCTAGCGGAGTTGGCCTCGGTGCTGTGCTCGCCCAGCGTAAACCTGGATTTGATGAGTACGTCGTCTCTTACGCCAGCCGTGCACTCACAAAAGCAGAAGCCAACTATTCAGTCACCGAAAAAGAGTGTCTAGCCATCATATGGGCCATAGGCAAGTTTCGACCCTATCTTTACGGGCACTCATTCAGCGGGGTTAGAGATCATCGCGCATTATGTTGGCTCTCCTCGTTAAAAGATCCCACCAGCCGGCTCGCCCGTTGGGCGCTTCGACTACAAAAGTACGACATTCACGTCGTTTACCGATCTGGCCGAAAACATTCCGACCCAGACGCTTTGTCCCGATCACCTTTATGGTGTAGTGACAAGTCGCCGTTTTCGCCTGCCCCCGACGTATCTGCACCTAGTGTCAGCGACATGCTACAGAAGCAACGAAAAGATCCTTGGATCGCTTCACTTATCAACTTGTTGAGTCGAGCTCCCTCGCAAAATATCCCTAGAGGTATGCGCCGTCAAATACAGCACTTCGTTATCAGATATGGTTTGTTATACAGACGCAACTATCTCTCCGAAGGACGCCAATGGCTCCTAGTCATTCCCAGTCGTCTCCGCTCAGACATATGCGCCTCCTTTCACGCCGACCCACAATGCGCCCATGCTGGAGTGTTAAAAACCTACACCCGCCTGTCCCACCGCTACTACTGGCGTGGATTGTATCGCTTCGTTCGTCGCTACGTACGTTCCTGTCTCGCTTGCCAACGCCGGAAGAATCCTACTCCAAGTTCTCCAGCTCCACTACAACTCTTACCTAGTCCTGCCCGACCGTTTGACCGTGTTGGTATCGACCTGTATGGGCCTCTTCCGATTACACCGGCTGGAAATTGCTGGGTAATCGTCGCTATCGATCACCTTACGCGCTATGCAGAAACTTCACCCCTCTCTTTTGCATCAGCCAGTGACGTCGGTCGTTTCATACTGCATCAGATCATTTTACGTCACGGTGCACCACGTGAACTCCTGAGTGACCGAGGGCGTGTGTTTTTGTCGGACGCCGTCGAATCGCTTCTCAAGGAATTCCACGTCATTCATCGCACCACCACCGCGTATCATCCTCAAACTAATGGCATTACAGAACGATTCAACCGTACATTAGGAGATATGTTGTCAATGTACGTCGCAACCGATCAGACCAACTGGGACAGTATTCTCCCTTTTGTAGCATACGCGCATAATACTGCTGTCCAGACAACCACTGGTTTCTCTCCATACTTCCTCCTTTATGGTCGCGAGCCCTCTTGCACGCTAGACACCATCCTTCCTTACCACCCGGATGTTGCTGAGTCGACGACGATGTCACAAGCTGCTAAATACGCGGAAGAGTGTCGTCAGCTTGCCCGCTCCTTCACAAGTGCTGAACAGCAACGACAGAAACACCACCACGATAGCCCGACGCCTCCGGCTTCTTATGCATCAGATGACCTTGTCTGGCTTCGCATCCCTTCAACCAGCCCTGGTATCTCAACGAAACTTACGTACAAGTATGACGGCCCTTACCGTGTGGTTAAGCAAACTTCACCCGTCAATTACAACGTCGAGCCGCTAGAGCAGCCCCATGATCAACGACGCCGTGGACGTGAGACCATCCACATAGACCTCCTAAAACCGTATTATGATCCCTCTATTGTCTCCTGTCCATGAGTCGCCAGGATGGCTCTTTTCCGTAGGGGAGGAAAATGTAGTGAAGAAGATGAGTGCTACTGAGAAAGGCAGGGGGTATGACTCAGTCGGTGAAGAAGGCGACGTTTGGTTGGCTGGGCACTCAGACTGGTTCCACCATTACCACTTGATGTGTCGTGACCGCTCTCCTGTTTTATAAAAGAGTGCCACTCTAAAACGCCTCATTATACTTTATTTATTTATTTATTTATTTACACTCATGGTCAAAAGACATTACAAAGGGTAGTGGTAAAAACAATAACGAAATAAGTTTCTAAGTAAAGAGGTAATACATTGTTCCTGGTTATACAACAACAGTTTATTACAGGCAAAAAATGGGTGGGGGGCAAGCTTGCTGCCAGTTATAGAACACCACTCTTCTTACCTAACGTTTACTACCTCCACAAAATCACAGAGAAATCCTAAATTAAGGGTCTTCCCACGGGGCACTTAAATAACAATAGCGCAGATAAACATTATGCTAAAAAATCAAGGTTCGGTTCCTAAGAAGCACGATGGATGAATGATGAATGAAATAACTTTATTAAGGTCCAATAGGTCGGGCTAGTGTCCTAGCCTGAAGTGGGCCACTCCCACGTTGGGAGCGAATGACATACCCTTCAGCCGCTTCGCGGGCCCATTGGAGTGCCCATAATTGCCCCTCAAATGCATTACTGCGGAAAGCTGCGTCCCATAGTGCTTCAGTATTTTCCTTGTTGCGGCGTAACGCGGAGCAATGCCAGAGCATGAGCAAGATCTGGGGTGTCATGGCATTTATTGCATGTTGTAGGAACACACAACTCCGGATAAATCCTGTTAATTAAGAGTGGGTTCGGAGAGGTTCTTGTTTGTATTCGCCTGAGTGTAATGGCCTGAGCTCCGTTTAGTTTAGTGTGTTGAAGGCGAAGACTCTGCGTCCTTGATAGAAACGTTTCGTTAGATCGTTGTCCGAACAGAGGTGGTCCTTGCATGCTGAAACCTCAGCATCTTCTTGCCTTGTGGCTGCATGGTTGACAAGTCCTCGTGCAGCATTGTGGGCAGATTTGTTTACGTTTGTTGGAGTACCATTCATTTCTCCCATGTAAGTAGGAAGCCAAGTAATTGTGTGTGGCTTGTCCCTTGAGCATTGCCAGAGCCTGTATACAGATTACTCCTTTGCCAAATACTCGCACGGCTGCCATCAAGTCGCTGTGGATACTCGACCTATTTGGGTCCAAAAGTACCATTGCAATGGCTACTTGCTCGGCGATTTCCTACTACTTTTTTTGTTTAACGTATACATGAGTGAACTTCAATTACAGTAGGTTAACGATAATCTTAGATTACTTACGATGCCATGGGTGCCTGTGCGTTGTTTCACTGACAAGTCCAACGTAGAAATATGTGTTCGGTGTTTCACTGACAAAGTGTTAATGTGAATTTTTTTCTTTTTTTTTGCGTCGTGAATGCTCAGTAACGATACAATAATTGTTCTGCAGTGCACATTTACTGCAGCCACAACATTAAATGCATTATACTGGCAGCGTTAAATGCCGCTGCTGACGCATCACCGTACTTCGTTTGGAAAGCTTTTACAAGAATGGATTCAGCAATCTTTTGCCGGCCATTCAATTTCAACGGCAAAGTGCCAAATTTAGACCGCACCAACATAACAAACTTTGTTTCTGATGCAATTTTCCACATCAAATTATTGCAATAGTATTTATATACACACTCAAGATGCACATTTCCGTCGCCATCGACGCCACCGTGATGTTCCGTGCAAACACCTAATCGCACTGCACGTCGTATATGTTTTGTGTGCGAGTGAACGCGTGCGACCACAGCCGACGAAAGCGGCTCAAGTGGAGAGGAAACACGCAGAGGCACAAAGCAGGCTGCATCCTCCAACAGGGAATGCGTATGTTGATCTCGGCTAGGTCGATTGTATCTCGCCCGAACCCCTCGATATAACGTCAAAGTTCGTACGCCAGCTGTCTTTGAGTTGCGCTAAGTTGGTTCTAAGGAAGTGTTTATCCAGCCTTTTTGTAGTATAACATTCCACTTTGTTGCTATTGCATTTATTGTTACACCTCTATGGGGTAATGGCGGCGACTTCAAATTTCTCCTTTCGAATATTGGAACTGCATTATTAGAAAGCTTTAGTTTGGCATTTTTACTTTCCGCTTAGTGGAAGGGCAACGCAGTCCACGTTCTCTCTCGTGCCCTGAAATGCAGCCTCGCTGACTACAGCGTGGATATCTTCAAGTAGACGCTTTATTTTTTAGATGCGAAGCCGCTCTTTCACTAGCCTATGTAACGCTGTCCCATACGTCCTCACCAATTTCTTCGCCGCATGCATTTGACGGACGGACGGAAAAACTTTATTTAAAAAAAAAAGAAAACCCTGCAGGGTTACCGGCCCGGACTCAGGCCACCCCGACGTTTTGTGCGGCGAGGCGTAGCCTTTCCACCGCTGTCCGGGCCCGCTGGAATTCCCACAGTTGATCGTGCAGATTTGAGCTAGTCAGCGCACTTAGCCAACGCTCCTCGAGAAGGTCCGGTTTTATATTAGAGAGTTTTAGTACTGCGGAATGGTGCTACGTACGCATCACGCAAGCGCTTTCCGTTACGTGGCGTTGTTTCCACTGATCGGCTTTTAGTACGCCGTAGTACCCGCGTTCGTAACGAGCGTGAAGCGTGTTGCGTCATCTGGTAGATGAAAATAAAAGCACGTGTTGTTGACAGCCAATGTGAGCCAATACAGGTGTTATAGCCAGATTATGGCCATATTTTGAGCCGCAGAGCCGGTCAGTGCTTGCCTTCGATGCCACCATTTTGCAAAACGAAGTCTCGCGCTGTCGCGAACTTGTTCGAGAGCGGCGTGATCACCTCATACGTTCGCACGCACGCATCTCATGCGTGCGTACGTAGCGGCTGCTTACGTAACGTGATACGTGCGCGTTGCGGTCTGCGCATGCGCACTACGCAGAACGGGGCGTCCTTACGTACGCAACGCCGCCACGTACGCAGAGTACGCAATAATAAAACTCTCTAGTATGTCATGATACGTGACCAGTCTGTCTCTGTCGTCTTGTATCGCATATTCATTATTGTCATCACCTCCATCGTCCCCATCGTCTCCACCGGAGTCGTCCCCCCTTCTGTGGTGGGTGCGGGGGGCCGGACCGTCCCTATCCGAGTAGTGGTGGGGCAGGCACTTGAACGCTGCCAAGTAGGTCAAGTCGCAGCTGAGCGTTGACGTCACTCTCTCCCTCACCCGCAGCAGCTACCGGCTCCTCCGCCAGCGCCCTCTTGAACGGGATTAGGCCTGTCCGCTCCTCCGGTCGTGGCCTGTGACGTCACTCAGTTTTGACCTACGGCTTCCGCCGAGTGGCTGTGCCACTCGCGCTGCTGTGCCGCGCTGTTCGAGTTGGCTGGCGTGCTAAGCCTGGCGAGCCGTTGACGCGGTGTGGTGGTGTCTTTTGTTGTTACGCTGTTGTGGTGTTTCTGGCGGCCTGAGAAGAGGTGTTTGTCTGCATATGTGAAAAGCTGCGTTATGGTGTGATGTGCTTGGTCGTTAACCGAATGTTCGCCTGCTAACTGTCGTAATGGGGCTATGTTGCGTGCCGAATTGTCGCGGGAACTACGACACCGGACCAAAAGTTCGAGTGTTCTCGTTCCCCAAGGATGCCCGACGAGTGGTATGGGAGCGTGCCGTTCGCCGAGATGACGTCGATATTCGTTCTCTCCGCGATCCAAAGGTATGTATACGTTTTAATTACTCGCTGTTGAGTAATTTGTGCTTTGTTATGTTTCCGCGTGTGTTCATTTCTGTGTTGAACCATTCGCTTTGGCTTTGCCGCTTTGTTGTGATGGGAATTCCGCCATGGCTATAAGGTGGCCCGCATGTTTTAAGTGATGTTCTTTCTAAAAGCGCCGGGACGCATTCTAAGTTCACGCAACGCTCGACTTTGCTGTTTGTTCTCACTTATACTTGCTCTCCAGCGCACCGTCGAGAAATTTCGATGATGCAAGTATTAAAACGCATGCGGGAAACGGCTGGCACTCGTTCTCGCCGAGTGCGTTGTCGTTCACTTCTTTAGGAGTAACTCGTGAACTTCACTGGCCGAGTTCAATTCTGTTCACCTTTCTGCTTGCCTGCTTCCTAGCCGGCCGTTCTGCAGCGTGACATCTATGTGTAAATATGTTTTTGAAGGAGTCATATGCGTCGTTAGAACGAAGGTAGGCAGGAAAATGAAAAAGTCTGTGGAAGGACAACAAGTTGCATCAAAGAGCGTGTTGTTTTATTTGTACACACGTTATCACTCAACGTTTCGTGATGAGTGTTTAAAAGATATCTCAGAGCACACTTTCTTGGATTCTCTATATTTTATTCGATTGATATGCAATTATCTTGAGAGCTGTCGTTGGAATTTCGATGTTGCCGCAGGGCACCACGCACTTCTGTAACAGCTCCGACTTTTAATTGAGAAAAATGAGTGGCGTAATCACATGAATTCATGTGTTATTTATTGCTTGATGCTGCACCCGCGACTTTCTTGTGCTTTTATAATTGCATGCCCATCGCGCTAGCCGCTTCCGTTACTTTGTTTCCTTGAAATGACCCGCCGTGGTGGCTCAGTGGCTAAGGCGTTGTGCTGCTGAGCGCAAGGTCGCGGGTTCGATTCCCGGCCGCGGCGGCCGCTTTTCTGAAGGAGGCGAAAAGCAAAAACGATAGTGTGTACGAGACTTAAGCGTACGTTAAACGTCCCCATGGATGGTCAAAATCGACCTGGAGCCTTCCACTGCGGCGCGCCTCATCGCCTAGCTGTGCAGTTTCAGTGTGTTAAACCCCGTAATCAATAAATTTCCTTCAGATGTGTGCTGGTGCCTTTCATTGATATGTGCATGTCTGTACAGAGCTAAGATTTCCGTATTTTCTAGCCAAGTAAATGAGGAGGATATGAAGGAGAAAATCTCTAATAATGCATTTTATTTTTGTCAATGGTGTGCAGGTATGCGAGCCCCATTTCAAGCCTGAATACTTGAGGACGACCACCACGTACACCGATCCTAGAACCGGCAGGAAAATAGAAGCTGCCATGGGTGCCACTCGGCTTACTCCGGACGCAGTGCCGACAATCTTTCGAAATTCCCCTGCTTACCTGAGTGACTGCGCACCAGTGCGCGAGGAGCCCGAGGAAAAGCGGAAACGTCGCGAAGCATCGCATCTGGAGGAAGCTATTCGACAGTCCATTTCTTCGCACGAAGAAGAGGACCGCCTAAATAGGCTGCAGTGATACGAGGACCTTGTATCGCAACTACAACGCGTCGACCTCTCCAGCTACTGGACAGCAGTACAAGCAGCAAACGCTGTTCTGTTTCTTCATGTAGAGGGCGAAGATCCACCGGAAGTTGAAAGATCTGTGGTTGTCAGCAGGAACATGGAGGTTACGGCTTTCTGGAGGAAGACGAAACTACCTGGGAAAGATCTCCTCATCCCATCTAGACTGGGTGATCTGCGCTGCCTGCAGACCACACTAGACAGTGTGAGACGTTTCAGGAGCCCAGACGTTTGTGTAAAGGATGACAAAGTGAAGGCAACTTTCAACTGGTTGTTCTCCTTGCTGGACAGCCTCAGTTCAGATGATCTTTTGCCGCAGGAAAAAATAGAAACCCTTGGATTTATCAAGGAACAGCTTGAGCTACTGCAGAAAAATGACCACTCAGTGCGGTACTCTGCTGACCTTTTGATATTCTCTAGCATTTTGTACACTATTTCCCCACACGCCTACAGATTCATTCACAGCGCTGGCAAGGTAGCACTGCCACATCGATCTACGCTCGTGCGAATCTGTTCGCAATATAACGTGAACCCTGCAAATGAGCAGGACGATGAAGGGTTTTTACGTTATGTGAAGAAGCGATCAAGCCTTCTCAAACCACATGAAAAGATTGTGACTCTAATGGTGGATGAAATCCACATTCAGCCATACTTTGAATACAAAGGTGGCTGGGTGACGGGGGCGGCTTCTCATTGGGAAGAAGCAGCCAAAACTGCTCATGTTTTTATGATAAAGTCCTTGCTATCAGCGCACAAGGATGTCGCTCACATTCTGCCAGTGGCTAACATCGAAGCAGTTAAACTGCATGAGGCCCTGAGAAAGACAATTCTAGAGCTGGAGAAAGCAGGGCTTACTGTCATCGCAGTAATCACAGACAATTCGATAAACTGAAAGGTGATGTCCTTTTTTTCTAAGACGCGAACAGTTGACATTGTGTACCCCCACCCAGCAGACAATTCAAGACCCCTTTTTTATGTGGTAGATCCTGTACACCTTCTAAACTGTGTAAGGAACAACTGGTTGAACAAAAAAAAATCCTGGTACGTGCATCTTTTTCCCTGAATTTCCCAGCACTTTTTCATTAGTTCAGGTAAACGGAGCTTCTTTCAAAGCTCTTCGGGACCTGCATGCTTCTGAGCAACACAGTGTCTCAAAGTTTGGCTATGGATTGAGCTTCAAATCACTGCATCCATCCAACATTGAGCGCCAGAACGTGAATCTTGCTTTGAAAGTTTTCAGTTCATTTGTGGTGGAGGCGCTAAAAATTCGCGGAAATGAACTCAGTTTGAACTACGCCGCGGGGACAGCGCAATTCATTGACCTAATCTTGAAGTGGTGGCATATTGTCAATGTAAAAAGCCCCTCAAAGGGCCGGCGCCTCAGAGATCCGCTTCAGGATCCAGTAAGGAGTTTGAGTGACAAGCAGATCGAATTTCTTAACAATTTCGTAGACTGGTTGGACACGTGGCGAGACATCAAGATGGATACCGGGGCATTAACCACAGAAACTCATGCAGCGCGGCGGCTTACTTGTTACTCGCTTGTCGAAATGTGCCGGTACTGTCTTGAAAAACTGAATTTCAACTATGTCTTGCTGGGTAAATTTCAGACCGACAGTTTGGAGGAAAGTTTCGGACAGTACCCTCGGCTCTCTGGAACAAATTACCACATATCAATACAGCAAGTCTTCGAATCAGAAAAGAAGCTGAGGCTACAAGACAGTTTGGTTTTGCCCGATATGCAGGAAATACAGAAGCCATGTGCTATAACATTTGACGGAGCTCAACTGGCACAGGAGTATGGTGTTAAGATATCAGACTGTGATATAAAAAATAAGGAGTCCAATTTGGCAGTAATTACGTACATTGCAGGATTTTGTGCACATGCCGCGTTAAAGAAGCTGCCTTGGGAGTATTGTGCCACGAATATTACATCTCAGGACCGGGAAATTCAGCTTGAGAGATATGTTCTGATTGAAAACCTCTCGAGAGGCGCTCTGAAGTTTCCCCAGCCGACTGTCATTAATGCAGTTCTACACGCCCACATTGTCTTGGAACAGCTTACCAGCAAAGAGAATGCCTCACGTTTTCATGCAACTCCTAAACAGAGGGAGGTCCTTGTGTCTATCACAAGGCACCTTTGCGAATGTGAGGATTTTGATGTCTGTACCAATGGTCATCACCCTGACACTGTGCTGACTAATATACTTGTGGCAGCAGCAAACACCCTTCTGAAAAACTACGTTCAGATGAAGAAAGATATTTTGAACACTAAAAAAAACGCAGTCACAGCAAAGGAAGCTGCAGAAGTTTTCAAAATGAACACGAAGTTTTTGTGCGTTCTATGTACATTGCAAATGTGAAGAACACAGCTTTTTTCTTCAAAAACTCTCATCTATTCTTTTCTCATACAGTTAAGTTATGTTACTGTAGTGTTCATAGTCTCTGCACAACAGGGTATTTTACCGTACACGCCAATGAAAGCCCTCGCCATTCATATTGCTTACTATGGCGGTTACTGAGAAGCGTGTATCACCTGCATTCTGCCTGCACGGTTGCGCGAGGCTTCATTATCATCTTCGCCATTTTATTGTTCTCGAGTGGTCTGCAACATATTGCTTAGTAAATCAATGATTTGTTTCTGTACTTACTGTATGCCACCTGGTTGCCTCATTTCAATGTTTTGTATATTGCGCTGGAGTGTTTTGCATTGCAATGCTTAGTATACTAGCGATTGATAAAATTAGTTGCGAGTGTAGCAAGTGCGTGTTTTCTTTGTTCCCTTAAGAGTTTTCATTCAGAGGGCTCTGCTTCACCTATATGGCATGATGATCAATAATGAACTCGACCAGCTTTGAACCTGATTGTTTTTTTCTCACGCGCCATCTATCTGTATCATTGCGAGCACAGCATGTGTCTGTAATGACCAATTACATATAACTTGCCGTATGATCAACCTCGCCGGCGTTATCGCTATTTCAAATTTTCATGCTCTTTGTGATTATTGTGCGCAACACTATTATTTATAGTCTGTACATAAGGAACCCGAAAAGCATGTACTTCTTTGACAAAGGCTGGGCCAACAGATGAAATGTTAGTAAAATGAATGTGCAAATCCAATGTCCGTCGTACTCATTTTTCTTCATTATAAACTTCCGAGGCCGACGTCATTTTGTTGTTGCCACCACTATGTGTATAAGTGAGAACGAACGTTAAAGCATCGTGGCTTGCTTAAAGCAGCGCTGATTACAGTGCAAAATGCAAAATAAAGCGGTCACATATGTGGAACTCCAAGCGATCGTTTGTTTCCGCGGTAGGCGACGAGACGCGCCGCCCGCGTGGCTCGGTCAACACGCGTGACGTCACGGCGGCAGTGAGCAGGCCTGAACTTTTTTTTTAGGTGGCATTGCCTCCGCCCGCTCGCAACGCACTTTTCCCTCGCTGCACCCTCTCCACCAACCGCAACGCTCGACCGCACTTCGAGCGGTAACACTCTTTTGGCTCGTTTATTTGTGATGAAACTTACACGAAATCAAACCCACCTCCCATGTCTACCTTTCAAACAACCTTTACTCGAGTAAACGTTACATCGCGTTTCGATGAATCATTTATTGATTGATTGATTGATATGTGAGGTTTAACGTCCCAAAACCACCATATACACATCAATATGACACACATATGATACACAATATGACAATATGAAAATATATGACAATATATGACAATTTGACCTCTTTTGAACCCACGCCGTGCGCACCGTTGCTGCTTCGTAATCTATTAGGGTTTCCTTCGGGGAGATGGTCCATAATTTCTTCGATAAAATTGACTGGTAACGCATTGTATTAGGGTTCCCTTCAGGGAGATGGTACATAATTTCTTCGATGAAATGGAGTGGTAACAAATCGTAAGAGCAAGGGTGAATATTTCAGTTTTCCATACTTGTTTTACTTTGTAAAACTGGGCTGTAATTTTATCTAACAAAGCTGAACTTGTCCAGCGGGAGCTGTAACTGAGAAAGTTTCGCTCCTGAACGGAATATTGTCACGCAGCAAAGGACGACGCAGTTGTCTATGAGGAAAACAAGTTTATTGGAGTGAACCTGTGCTCCCCTAATAACTGAAAAAAAAAAATACACAGGCGGCGAAGCAGCGGCCAGCAAAACGACGGGCACGCTAGTGAGCGTCGGCGATCAAAAAACGTGGCATCGGCTGTGCGGGAATTTACATCCCTCGGCGCGAGGGTTTCTCGAATAGTCGAATTGTATCGGGAACGCCGTGATAGCGTTTGTTAGAAACGCTGTTCGTTCGAACAGCGTTTCTAACAAACAACGCTTGAAGCGTTGTTTCCATGCATGGTTCGCGGCACTATCGAACAACGCCTGAAGCGTTGTTCGATAGCGTTTGTTCGAAACGCTGTGGTAGCGTTTGTGGTATACAGCGGTAACCGCGCAACGTGAGGCTCTGAGTCTGCGTGCGATGCACAGCAGGAAACATCGTTGTCACGATGCACCAGAATCCTTGACCTCATTTTTCGAAACGCTGTGAAAACGGCGATAGCACAGGCCGGCGCAGCCAGGCCGAAAAAACTAAACACAAATAAACAAACCCAATGCATGGTTCGCTGCATTACCCCCCCTCTAAGAGTGGATCGACCCGATGCTAACATAAGAGACAGTCCAAACAAATTAAAATAAAAGTTCGTCATCGTCCGTAGAAAGGTTTTAAGCGAACCACATGGACGACTTCGGGCCGCGTGCGTCGTCATGATGTACGGGAGTCCCCATCGGGGATCACTTCGTACGTTAGTTCGCCAACACGTCGTAGAATCTGGTAGGGTCCGAAATAGCGTCGTAGAAGTTTCTCACTGAGTCCACGTCGTCGAATGGGAGTCCAAACCCACACACGATTTCCAGGATGGTACTCGGCGTCTCGGCGTCGGAGATTGTAGCGTCCGGCATCCACCAGTTGCTGGTCCGTTATACGAGATCGAGCGAGCTGGCGGGCCTTCTCCGCACGTTGGAGGTATCCTTAGACGTCGGCGTTGAGGTCGTCGTCTTCTACGTGCGGAAGCATGGCGTCGAGCATCGTAGTCGGCCGTCTTCCGTAGACGAGCTTGAACGGTTCATCTGCGTGGTTTCTTGAATAGCCGTGTTGTACGCAAACGTGACGTACTGGAGGACTTCGTCCTACGTCTTATGTTCAACGTCGACGTACATAGACAGCATATCCGCGATTGTCTTATTGAGCCGTTCCGTTAGTCCGTTCGTTTGGGGGTGGTACGTCGTCGTTCTTCGGTGATCTGTGTTGCTGTAGCGTAAGATTCCTTGCATGAGCTCCGCAGTGAAGGTCGTTCCGCGGTCCGTGATTAGGACCTCAGGGGCTCCATGTCGCAGCACAATTTGGTTAATAAAGAACTTTGCAACTTCTTGTGCAGTTCCCCTAGGAAGAGCGGTGGTCTCTGCGTAGCGCGTCATGTAGTCTGTCGCTACGGCAATTCATTTGTTCGCGGATCGGGATGTAGGGAACGGGCCAAGAAGGTCCATTCCGATCTGTTGGAAGGGCCTCTTGGGACGGCAATCGGCTGCAGAAGTCCGGCTGGTCTCGTCGGTGGTGTTTTTCGTCGCTGGCAGTCACGGAAGCTCCGGACGTAGTGGGTGACATCGGATGTAAGGCGGGGCCAGAAGTATTTCGCCTTGATTTTTGTAATCGTGCGAGCTGTTCCGAAATGTCCGGAAGACAGGTCGTCGTGGCACGCTTCCAAAATTTCGTCATGAAGGTCTGCGGGGACGACAAGTAGATAATTCGTTCTCGTTCCGGGGTTGAAATTCTTCTTCACTAGGATGGAGTTTTTGAGGCTGAATGCTGGTAAGTTGCGCTTGAACGCCCTAGGCACGGCGACGTTGCGTCCTTCGAGGTAGTCGATCATGGCGCGGAGGTCGGGGTCGGCACGCTGCTGGGCGGCTAGGTCGCTTTCTTTCACGACTCCGAAGAACGCGCTGTCTTCATCGAAGTCCTGCGGTGGTGGGTCGACGGGGGCGCGGGACAGGCAGTCGGCGTCGGAGTGTTTCCTGCCGGATTTGTAGAATATTGTAACGTCAAACTCTTGCAGGCGCAAGCACCACCGCCCAAGACGGCCAGAGGGGTCCTTCAAATTGGCGAGCCAACACAGCGCATGATGGTCTGTCGCAACCTTAAATGGTCTACCATAGACAAATGGGCGAAATTTTGAAATGGCCCATATGATAGCCAGGCACTCTTTCTCAGAGGCAGAGTAGTTTCTCTTCTCCTTCGACAGACAACGGCTTGCATAGGCAATTACCTTTTCGTAACCGCTTTTCTTTTGGACGAGGACGGCACCCAAACCGATATCACTGGCGTCCGTGTGCATTTCCGTTTCGGCGTTTTCGTCGAAATGAGCGAGCACGGGCGGGTTTTGCAGGCGTTGTTGCAGCTCGCAGAATGCCTTTTCTTGGTCGTTTTCCCAGCTGAAAGGGGTGCTTTCTTTCGTCAGGCGCGTGAGTGGCTCTGGAATGCGTGCGAAGTTTGCGACGAAGCGCCGGTAGTATGCACACAGTCCGAGAAACCTTCGCACACCCTTCTTATTTTTCGGCCTTGGGAAGTTCGCAATGGCTGATGTTTCTGCCGGGTCAGGTAGGACTCCCGCGGCGTTCACGACGTGACCCAAGAACTTGAGTTCCTCGTACGCGAAACGGCACTTCTCAGGCTTCAGCATTAACCCCGACGTACGAATGGCCTCGAGTACAGATTCCAACCTTGTGAGGTGTTCGTCGAAAGTCCGGGCGAATACGACAACGTCGTCGAAGTATACGAGGCAAGTGTGCCACTTCAGGCCTGCAAGCACAGTGTCCATGACTCTCTGAAACATTGCGGGCGCCGTGCACAGCCCAAACGGCATCACCTTGAACTCGTACAGACCGTCCGGGATTATAAATGCAGTCTTTCTCGGTCTCTCTCGTTCACTTCAATTTGCCAGTAGCCGGTCTTCAGATCCATGGATGAGAAGTACTTGGCGGGGCGGAGGTGGTCTAGGGCGTCGTCGATTCGTCGCAGGGGGTACACGTCCTTTTTGGTGATTTTGTTTAGTCTCCGGTAGTCAACGCAGAATCTTGAAGTGCCATCTTTTTTCTTCACGAGTACAACCAGCGCAGCCCACGGACTTTTTGATGGCTGTATTATGTTGTCGCTGAGCATGTCATCAACTTGAGTCCGGATAGCTTCTCGCTCGTGTGAAGAAACGCGGTACGGTGACTGTCTGGTAGGTCGGGCTCCATCTTCGGTAGTTATCCAGTGCTTCGCCACAGGTGTCTGACGTAACTTCGAGTTCGAGGAAAAACACTCGCTGTAGCGACGGAGCAACTCAAGTAATCTGTCCCGATTTTCTTGCGACAGCACCGGGTTCACGTCGAAAGGATGTGGCAGCCTGGAAGCATCTGCGCGTGCGCGTTCAAAGGTGGTGACCGCGATCACTTGACTCGCTTCTTGTGTTTCTTCGAGGAACACAATTGCAGCGCCCTTGTTTAGATGCTGGTACTCTTTGGTGAAATTGGTGACCAAAACGTGGGATCTGCGTTGCTTAAACCGCGCAATGCCTCTTGCGACAGACACACCGTGGTCTAGAAGCAACCTTTGGTGAGTCTCCACGATAGCGTCGACGTCAGGAGCGGCACCTTCACAATTGACGGCGATCATCAAGCTTGCGCGGGGTGGCAGGGTGACGTGATCGTCGGCGATCCTTACAGCAGCACGGTGTCCGAGGTTCGGTTGCGGCGTCATGGAGTGATCGGAAGAAAACATTATCGACCTGGTCTGAATCAATTATTGCGCCATTGTCCGTCAAAAAGTTCATTCCGAGAATTACGTCGCGGGAGCAGTTAGGCAAAATGACGAACTCCGAAGGGTACGTAGTGCCGTCTATGGTGACGCGCAATGTGCACATTCCACTTGGGGTCACGAGGTGGCCTCCTGCTGTGCGTATGTGCGGACCGTCCCATCTGGTCGTAACAATCTTTAGCTTGGACGCGAATGACCCGCTCATGACCCGCTCATGACCGAGTAGTCGGCTCCCGTGTCGATGAGGGCGACTACGTCAAGGCCGTCGATGGACAACTGGACGTCGGATGCCACTTTCCTCGAATTTCGGGTGTGTCGGGGCGTCGTATCGCGTCTTGCACGTGTTGATGGTCGGGCACTATGCGTCGTCATCGTCATCTTCTCAGCGGCAGGCTTCGTCATTTCAGGTACGTGTCCCGCAGCGTAGCTGTCGTCGTTTTCGGGGGTCTCGTCAGGGTGTCGTCGGGTCGTCGGGATGAGGGCATGTTGTGAGTCACGGTCTCGCGTCGTTGGAAGGTTTCCATTTTCTCGCCGTTGTGCAACTTCACCTCCAGAAGTTGCTGCTTTTAGTTTCCCCCTCGTGGGCTAGGGGACCTTTCACGAGCGAAGTCAGCATGGCTGCGACGGTTCGGGGATTATACGGGTAGGGCGACGGCAAACGGTTGAAACGGGATGGTCCACGGCTGGTGTTCGACAGGTATTCTTCGATCTCAAATGGGCGCTGGCCGGCTCACGGGCGGGGTGCGTCGACGGAGAACCCACGCAAACCCAGCCTCTTGTACGGGCAGCGGCGGTAGACGTGGTCGGCCTCTCCGCAGTGGTAGCACAGCGGACGATTATCTGGCGTTTGCCACACGTCGGTCTTCCTGGGCGCCTGGTTTCGGGTTACAGGGGGTCGGGCCGGCGACATTGGGCGCGGTACGACGGGGCCTCTTGATAACGGGTTGGGACGGGTCGGGGTCGACAAGCAGCAGCGGAGTAGGTCATCGCTTGTGGTTCGCAAGATGCTTCCGACGGCGTGGAATTCCCCAGTGCTTGCTGAACCTCTTCGCGGACGACGTCAGTGAGGGAGGCGACTTGGGGCTGCGGCATTGCTGGGAACAATTTCCTCAGTTCCTCGCGAACGACGGCACGGGTGGTCTCCCGCAAGTCTTCCGTCGCCAATCCAGGGGCGTTTACCGGGTTCACCGAAAGGGTGTTGAGTGGTCTGTAGCGCCATCATCACCATCGTCATTTTTTCCATCACCGCGCCGCGTCTCTCGCGCAGCTGGCGCGAGCTCGAGCTGCGCGAGAATGAGAACGAGCTTCTGGCCTGGCGGTTTGGACGCTGGTAGTCGACGTGGCTCCGCTTCAGGCCTGCAATAAAGTGGCGAGATTGGCACGGCCCCATCGGCCGCCTTCGACGCCGTCTCACGTCTCTCTTCTCTCCCCGCTACATTGGTGACCCGGACGTCTCTCTTCGCGCACCGCTACATGCTACATGCACTGGTGGGCAGAGTTGCGGGAACATGGCCGCGGGCCGCTCTGCGAAGGGCGTGTTCTCCGGGTCACCAATGTAGCGGCGAGAGAAGAAGAGACATGAGATGACGTCGAAGGCGGCCGATGGGGCCGTGCCGATCTCGCCACTTTATTGCAGGCCTGAAGCGGAGCCACGTCGGCTACCAGCGTCCGCCACGCCAGGCGTGTCAGCTCGTTCTCCTCGCGCAGCTCGAGCTATCAAACGCTGCGCGAGAGGCGCGGCGCGGTGATTGAGAAATGATGATGATGATGATGATGGCGCTAGAGGGTTGACACGCCTGGCGTGGCGGACGCTGGTAGCCGACGTGGCTCCGCTTCAGGCCTGGAATAAAGTGGCGAGATCGGCACGGCCCCATCGGCCGCCTTCGACGTCATCTCACTTCTCTCTTCTCTCGCCGCTACAGGTCTATTGTATTGCCGCGAACGCATATCCAAGGTCCTCTCGATCATCGAAGCCTCGGTAACGAACTCAGCGACGGTCTTAGGGGGGTCGCGGATAAGTCCAGCGAAAAGCTCTTGTTTAACTCCCCGCATCAGAAAGCGCACCTTCTTCTCTTCTGCCATTTTGGGGTCAGCTCTCCGGAACAGCATCTTCATCTCCTCAGCGAACAGTGCAACACCTTCGTTAGGGTGTTGCATTCGCGTCTCCAACAAAAAAGCGGCTCGTTCTTTCCGCACAACCGTAGCGAATGTTTTGAGGAATTCGCTCTTGAAGACAGTCCAGTCGGTTAGAGAGCCTTCATGGTTCTCAAACCACGTTCGAGCTGCATCCTCCAAATAGAAGAAGACATGACGAAACGTTTCTTCGTCATCCCACCTGTTAAAGATGCGGATGCGCTCCTGCTTCTCCAGCCACTCTTCCGGGTCTTCACTAGGAGATCCTCGGAATGATGGGGGCTCGCGAGGTTGTTGCAGAACGACGGGAGGGTTGGTAGCACTGGTCATGGTGCCTGCGTTGATCATCGTGGTTTTTACGTCTTCTTTCCTTTTTTTATCCGGGAGCAGTCCAAACTCTGGCTGAAGGCCTTGCTGTCGGCGGCTGACACGAGTTGGGCTTGCTTGTCGGCTTGGCAATGGCTTAGGGTTCATGTACCCCGCACCTCCACCAGATGTCACGCAGTGAAGGAAGACGCAGTTGTCTATGAGGAAAACAAGTTTATTGGAGCAAACCTGTGCTCCCTGAAAAAAATACACAGGCGGCGAAGCAGCGGCCAGCAAAACGACGGGCACGCTAGTGAGCATCGGCGATCGAATGACGCGGCATCGGCTGTGCGGGAATTTGTATCCCTCGGTGCGAGTTCAAGAACGCCGTGATAGCGTTTGTTAAAAACGCTGTTCGTTAGAACAGCGCCTCTATCAAAAAACGCTTGAAGCGTTGTTTCTATAGAACAACGCCTGAAGCGTTGTTCGATAGCGTTTGTTCGAAACGCTGTGAAAACGGCGATAGCACAGGTCGGCGCAGCCAGGCCGAAAAAACAAAACACAAATAAACAAACCCAATGCATGGTTTGCGGCAATATCATAAATAATATACCTGTTTAAGATTTTCGTCCATAAATTTTGTATATAAACGTTTATAAGAAAGGTTTGCGAGCTCCGCAAATTTCGACCATCTGTTGTTTTTTAACGTGCACTTCTTTAGCTATACAACAATCATTTCACCTCCAATGAGGCCGCAGCAAACGGTATTCAATGTCGTGACCTTCAGGGGCATTCGAGAACATAACCGCTAGGGCGGGTCGCGGTGGGATCTGCAGATGTAGATTGTTTTTTGGCGCGTCTCAAGAATCGCATCGACCATATAGATCGCATCGCTGAAGCCCGATTCTTTCACTGTAGCCATGGTCGGTCCTCATATATCGGCATGATACTTGTCGGAGGTGCAAGCTTACGATGCACTAAGCTTCGATTAAACGACCCTGTTATGTAGCTTCAGATGCGGGCCTACTGTGTATACTGTGTCCTCTTCCTTCAAGGAGGCATTGATACATCAAGGCACAACTGGCATCCATCAGGTCAAGGTTCAAGGTTGACTCATTAAAAGCTGCTAGCTTCCGGTATGGTGTCTTCCGGGCAGGCTGCGAAGACAAGAATGCACCAAGGAACGTGGGAAACATTCTCGTATAACGAGCCCAGACGCTCGGCTCATTGCCCGGTGTACCTTGATGATGCAAGCAACGAAGAGAAGGCAACAGGTTAGACTGCAATCGCCCCTTCCGGCAGTCCATCGGTCAGGCGTGTCTAAAGAGTTTCTAGCGAGCGAGCCGACGGCTCTGCAGAATTCGACGTACCACAAATGTGTTGACGCCACTTTGGAAGGTCGCTTGACGTAGAACGACGATTGCTGGTGGCGATTAGCAGCAGCACAACAGTGTCTATCCGATCGTGCGTCCGGACGGAGGGGTGGACAGAGGTGCGGACGCACGGACTGACGCATGGACGGAAGCAAGAACGAATGGACGGACAGAAGCATGGATTCATGGACAGACTCACTGTTCTAGTTATAGTTATATCTGGTTATATATCTAGTTGTATTATTCCCAATATTCCCAAGACCATATACAAACTACGCCATCTGTTTAGCAAGTCATAAGCTAGAGGTAGCTACGCACGGCCGGGTTAGAGGAGCAGCCCGCGGCCTGCGCCCCCAAAGTGAAAACAATAGGGCAGATTATTCACAGTTCTTTGCTGGCGAGGGTCGGAATGCAGTGCTATGACCTAGCGGTGGTATATACAGGAGGAAACTATAGTCACTAAGCGCAGGCCTCAGTCGACGTCCCGCTTCTGACCAGCCACACGTGTTTGCATTTGAATCAAGGAGAAAACACGCGCACGTTAATCATAAAAGGGTACTTGTTTCTGATGAAATAATCCACAGAGACGAGTGTCGGTGACATAATCTTCAACAAAATTTCGTTTCAATTTGAGGTTGACTTAAGAAAACTAGTAACAGAAGAATGCCCTTCGAGGACTCTGACAAGAAAAGGTTGTCACGTCAAACACGCTGGGCAATTTCTTCTTTTTTTTAGGGGCGAAGCTCCTTATAGCGGCACCCGTTCATCCCTCATAGCCGTTGTAATAGTGCGTAACTAGTATAACATTTTGACCTTCAAGGTGGTGCCAATGAGAGATTTCATTTCTTCTGTGTGTTGTTGAACAATGAAAGATAGTGCTCAATGTACATGCCAATGGCTGCAATAAAAGGGAATGAGAGACAAGAAAATTCGACATTTAGTTAACGCGCACGCTGCGATCCCCATTAGCAGTGATTGGCATGTACATTGAGCACTATCTGCAGAAAAGGTTGCTACGTTATACTCGCTGGGCGTAACCTCCTTGGTTTTGCAAAGGTTTAGCGAGCGTTGGGCAGCAGTGCCATCAGTACTGTGAACAAGTCAATACCATGAACTCGAGGTGGTTAAAGGTGGGAAGTATACCCGAAGCGCAAGCCGTGAGAAAGTGTGCGTGTGCCACCTCTCGTTTAGTCCTTGGAATGTCCGCTGGATGGCGGTGCTTCTATTAGGGAATATATGATGAAAAGATGCGAGATGGTGGTACTTGGAGTGTTGAATAGATGGACTAACGGACACACAGACAGGTGCATGGATGGACGCATGAACGGATGCAGGGGTGGATGCATGGACGAACGCATAGAGTGATGATTGATACGTGGGGTTTAACGTCCCAAAACCACCATATGATTATGAGAGACGCCGTAGTGGAGGGCTCCGGAAATTTCGACCACCTCGGGTTCTTTAACGTGCACCAAAATCTGAGCACACGGGCCTACAACATTTCCGCCTCCATCGTAAATGCAGCCGCTGCAGCCGAGAATCGAACCCGCGACCTACGAGTCAGCAGCCGAGTACCTTACCCACTAGACCACCACGGCGGGGGGACGAACACAGGGACGGACGCACGAACATACGCACTCACGCACGCACGCACGCACGAACGGGCGGATGGACGCATGGACGGTCATACAGACGGACGCATAGACGGACAGAAGCAAGAACGAATGGACGGACGAATGCTTCGCCACATTCTGCGTCATTCACTCCGTGAATATGCTATCAATTTTTTTTATTGTTCAACAACGAACAGAAGACAAGAAAGGGTTGCTATGTTATACTCGCTGAGCGTAACCTCCTAGGTTTTAGAAAGATTTAGTGAGCGTTGGGCTGCAGTGCCATGGATACAGAGGACTAGTATATACCATGAACTCGAGGTGGCGAAAGGTGGGAAGTAGACACGAAGCGCAAGCCGTAAGAAAGTGTATGTGCCTCCAATCAGTCGGTCCTTGGAATGTGTGCTGGATGGCGGTGCTTCTAATGAGGAATATATGATGAAAAGATGCGAGATAGTGGTACATGGAGTGTTGAATAGGTGGGCGAACGAACACGCAGACAGATGCATGGACGGACGCACGGATGGCTGCACAGACGGATGGACGCTTGGACGGACGCAGGAGCGGATGCATGGACGAAAGCAGGGATGGACGCACAGATGAACGTGCGGACGCATGAAAAGACGCACGCACGGACAGGCAGATGGACGCACGGGCGGCCATACAGACGCATGCATGGTTGGACGTAAGCAAGAACGAATGGACGGTCGGATGCATCGCCCCACTATTCATCATTCACTCCGTGAATATGCTGCTATTTTTTAGCTTCCTTGGTATTACCAAGGTTTAGCGAAGGGTGGGTTGCAGTGCCACGATCTAGCGGTGGTGAAAGGTGGGAACTAGAATCGAAGTGCAAGCCGTAAGAAAGTGCGCGCATGCCTATACGTACGGAGGAAAGAAGCTCCCACGACTTAGACCTTCGCTTTTAAAACGCATAGAAAAAAATAATATCAATTGGTCCTGCAGAAGTGCCACGACCGATATATATATAAGAACATGTGGGTGGCTGCATAGCAAAACATAAAAAAATAGTCCGTAACTGATATTTCACGTATAGAGATTGATAAATAGTCGTGTTGGGAAACACTGCCCTTGCGCCACGAAGCGGGCCGAAAAAGAAGAGGAGCGCCAGCAAAACACATTGAGTCATTCCTACTACTGAGCAATTCATCATTCGCCGGATATGCAAGCCGACGGGACGGCTTTAAGCTCTCCCATAGTAGAGTACCCTGTGCTCTAAATCGTTACCTCGTTTTTCTAACCCCCCCCCCTCCCCGTCGTCGTGTGTTCACGGCGTAATCATTGATAACAGGGCCTCATCAAGTGTGAGGTCGGTGGGCTGGCTGTGTTCTCTTCCATAGTCGAGTTGCATACTCTAAATCGCTACCCACTGCGAAGCATTCCTTAGCGAACTTCGGCGACTTTGAGCGTATCTATCCATCTAGCCGTCTACGACTTTTAGCTCTCCAGGCCGTTTCGATTATGGTGTCGATACCAAATTTAGGATGGCATAACATGACTGTATGAAGTACGTAACATGAAAATCATGACAAATATGTCATGATTTATATTTCAAGATCTTGCTGCTCTTGCGGTGGTTTCCTTCATATGACATGTAGCGAAATTGGCATGGTATGACATGACTGCATGGCGAACACAAGTGACAGCCCTAACGTAGAAATCATGACATGCATGTCATGTAACAGCATGACTACATGCCAAGCTCATGATGTGCACGTGGCCATTTCACTAGCGTCACATATACCAAATTTTGTATTACAGTACGTGAATGATTGAAGAAGGTTTATGACTGGAACAAACATGATAATCATGAAATGCGTGTCATGAAACAACATGACTACATGCCATGTTCATGATGCACTAGCGGCCGTTTCGCTAGCTTCACTTATACCAAACTTGGTATTACGGGACGTGAATAAATGACAAAGGTATGATATTTGTGAAAACATGATAAACATGAGTTGTGTGTCATGTTCCGACATCACTACATGCTGCGCTTATGATGCGCTAGCGGCTGTTTCGCTAGCTTCACGTTGTTATGAAGCGCACCTCCGACGACGTTACGAAGGGCGCCACGAATCTCGCCGCTGCCACGACTGTTACCAAAGACGGCGACGTCAAACGGTCCCGAAGGCGCCACTGCTTCAAACTCTGCCGGGAAGGTCACCAGCCGCTTGGTAGCGTAGGTTTCTCAGCTCGCGACTGCTTCTGCGCAGAGGTGATGGACGAGCGGACGAGACGACGGTGAGTTAAACAAGGTATGGTTAGGTATGTACAGCATATACACAGAGGCGTTACAAATTCGGCACTGGGGTCTACAGTTTAGCGACACGAAGAGCCGAGCTCCCTTCTCTGACACATAGGTCTACTACTCGCGCCGCGCCGCAGGGCTTTTTTATATGCACCGGGTGGATTCTTTGAGTAACCAATAGTCCTACCAGAAGCGCCACTGGTCGTCAGGTTAGAATCCTCCAATGGGGTCGCCGCTAAGCCACGTCATTCTCATCAAATAGGGAGCCGCTGCACGTGGCTGCATCCAAGGACGAGTGACGTCGCCACGCATTGCGTGGTGGTGGTGGTGGTAAAAAACATTTATTTCAAAAAAAGTCTACTAGAGAGTGCCGACGTGGCCCATCGGCGTGCTAGAGTGGCAAGACCCTATTCCGGGACGCCAGTGGAGCTGGAAGCTGCCCGTGCGTGCTCCACCAAGGAGCGTTGTGCAGCCAAGGTAGAGCAGCCGAGCAAATGCTCCTCCCAAGCCTCTCTAGTTGGGATAGAAAAAGGTGATGAGAAAGGGACGGGATTAACTGGGCACGATGCTACGACGTGATATTTGTCGGCGAGGACATGACAGGTCGAGCAGGTGCCATTGATTTCCGGCAAAAAAGTGCCTGGCGACCGCCGGACTGATAAAGGTGTTCGTCTGTATAGGCGGCGTAGCAGTCGTTCGTCCGCTTTCTCCAAACCACGTGCGGGGTCCGGGTAGAGGCGGCGCGAAACCCGGTAATAAGCCTAAATTTCGCGAAAGCGCGTCAGGTTGGAACTGCCAGATTCCGTCTCGGGACATGGAGGGGCAACGTCCCGGACAGGAGAAGCGCGGGCAGCGGCGTTTGCCGCCTCGTTGCCGGGCAGGCCCGAGTGGCCTGGGGTCCAGGCAATACGAATGGGATGAGGGTTAAAGCGCCAAGAGGCTGCCTGCAGTAGGCTAGCCGCCAGCGGGGCAATGGAACCCTGAAGGTACTGAGAACAGGCCGAGCGCGAGTCCGTCAGGATGGTGCGTGAGGCAGGGTGAGAGGCGGCCAAAGCTATGGCAACCTTTTCAGCGTGCGTTACTGTGTCTGCTCGAAAGGAGAGGCCATCGACGTGTTTGCCCTCTGTAATCACGGCAGACGTGAAGTTACCCGAGGGGGAGGGACCCGAAACGTCTACGTAGAAAACACCAGGACGATCGGAGTGCCGCGTATGAAGGGCCGCGGCGCGTGCTAGTCTACGGCCAGGATGCAGGTCGGGGTTCATATTACGGGGAAGAGGTTCCACCCATAGCTTTTGACGCCAGAGCTTTGGTACCAGCTGCAGAGGGTCTTGGTCAGATATCGGGTTAAGGCCAAGTCTGTGTAGAAGACGGCGCCCTAAAGGCGTCTGCGACAGTCGATTGATTTGGTTAACGCGATGAGCTTCGCGCATCTCTGCAAAGGTGTTGTATACCCCCAGAGCCGCGAATCGGCTGTCGAAAGTTGCAATAGGTAGGTCCAGAGCGCGTTTGTATACTGAACGAAGAAGGACGTCCAGCTGGTGCTCGTGTCGACGACGCAGGCGAAGGTAAGGCAAGGCGTAGAGGACGCGACTGGTCAAAAACGCGTGGGCCAATCGGAGGGACTGAGACCCGCGGAGGCCGCCGCGTTTGGTAGAAACTCGCCGTATTATCCGGCTCACCTCTTCGCTGGTGCGTCTGAGGCCTGCTATTGTGCCCTTTGGATCCAAGGACGTTGTGAGGTGAAGGCCAAGAACCCGAATATTTTGCACTCACGGGACGGGCCCGGACGGAAGAAAAATTTGAGGCAGCGGTAGCGGAGAGACTGAAAGAAGAGCCGATTTAGCTGGAGAGCACTCCAGGCCGCATGAACCAGCGTAGGTGTCCACCAGAAGGGCAGCCTTTTGCAGGCGTTCTTCGATTTGCGCTAAGGAGCCGGTGTTTGTCCAGATTGGGATATCGTCCGCATATAGTGCGTGTTGTATTCCCTCGACCTCGCTTAGAAAAAAGGGGAGGTTCATCATCGCCAGGTTAAAAAGCAGAGGAGACACGACTGCCCCTTGAGGCGTACCCCGCGTGCCTAATAAGTACGCGCCGTGTTCGGTAGAATTAAGGCGAATGAAGGCGGTGCGATGTGATAGAAAGGCGCGAATGTAGTTGAAAGTCTTCTGCCCGCAGTTTGTGGTAGATAAGTTAGTGAGTATAGTGCTGCGTTTGACGTTGTCGAACGCCCCGCGGAGATCGAGAGCGAGCACGGCTTTATCGTTATGGCGCATAGTAGTCGGCTCTATGATATAGTGTTGAAGCTGGAGCGGAACGTCCTGCGCCGACAGATGCAGGCGAAAGCCAAAACATTGTGTCGTCAAAGGTCCTCCTGGCCTCCAAGTAGGCGGAAAGGTGTTCGCGAACCATGGTTTCCATGAGTTTGCCTGCGCAAGACGTGAGATGGGTCTCAGTGCCTGAATACTAACGGACTTTGCCGATTTGGGTAAGAATGTCACGACCGATGTGGTCCATTCCGTTGGAAGTGGAGAGCCGTCCCATATCGAATTTATAAGGTGGAGTAGCGAGAGGTGTGCTTGGTCAGGAAGATTCGCCAGGAGCGATACTGTGATTCCGTCGCGTCCAGAGGCCGTGCCCCGTCGCATTTTCGTGGGTGCAAATCGTTAATCGGAAAGCGTGTATGAGGCGTCGAGGTCGGTGTTAGGGGCGCCGGAATACGTATATGCTGGGCCTGCGGGATCAATTGTGCGGCAGATGTAGTGGTCACAAAGTTGTCGCGCGAGTTCATCCGTAGTGCCCTGAAAGGCATGCAGAGCACGGTGGAGCTGGCGTAGCGTTTCTCCCCTGGTGGTGGAGGGATCGAGAAGCCTTCTAAAGAGTCGCCACTTACTCTTAGAGCTCATCTGGTTTGCAGCCTTCGAACAGGTGTCTGCCCAGTTAGCATCGGAAAGTTGTGCAGAGTATTCGGCCGCTTCTGCAGTGAGTGCCTCAATGCGAGCGCGAAGTTTCCGATTAAGTTTGTTGCGTTTCCAGCGCCTTACGAGCCCGCGGCGAGCGTGCCAAAGATGTAGGAGATGTGGATCGATTGCAGGAGTCAAATTAGAGGTTGCAAGGGTGCGAGTATTCATTTGTTTCATATGGAGGGCGTATGATGCCCACGCTGCATATTCGGTCGAAGAGAGGACGGCGGGAAATGGTTGCAATCTGAACTGAGTCCAATCGGTGAGACGGGCTTGGCCCAGTGTTGGCGCATTTTCTGCCGCGGTGTGAACGAAATGCGGAGTAAAAAGAGATCGCTGCCTAGGGTTTCGCATAAATTTTCCTATGTGGCATCGCGGATGTGACGGGTGAGGGAGAGGTCGGGGCATGTGTCTCGCGTGACCGAGTTGCCGGAACGTGTGGGTTGTGGCGGATCGGTAAGAAGCGTCAGGCTCAGCGAGGAAATGAGCTCCTTCAGCTCTCTGCCCCGGGCCGTCTCATAGTGGTAATCCCAGTGAGGGCTGGGGGCATTAAAGTCCCCGACAATCACCAGTGGTTGTCGGGCGGCTATACGCAGCGCCCGATGGAAGAGATGCGCAAATGAAGCCCCCGCAAGGCGAGGGGCACAGTACACGTTTAAGATATGTGTTGATGGTTCGCCCCTTCACTGAGACAGCACTGATATCATGCAGTAGTCGTAAGGAAGATCCAGATCGAGGTCAATCTGTATCGCCGTGTAAGCTTTATGCACGAGGAGGCATGTGGTGGTGCCGCCTACATAGTAGCAGTATCCAGAAAGGGATGGAGCAGGGCCAGATTCTTGGAGCGCCAAGACGGCCGGCTGAGAGCCAAGTGAGCTGAGGAAAAGGGAAAGATGTGAACGCTTTCGCCTGTTCCCGAAGCCTCCAGGGTTCCACAGTATGATCTCGAATTTAGACGCAATATTTGAACGGGATGTACGATTGGTAGCCATCGTGACTGTCTTAGGTTTTATATTTGGTCCTCCATGTCCCGCTCGGAGTCCTCAGAGGCAGGGAGGGGCACGGAGGCCGGATTGTCCGACGGCGGGGTGGTGGTAGCCACCTTACGACGACGCCGTGGAGCTGTACCCTCACTGCTCACCGAGCAGGAGCGGGAACGCGATGCCTTGGGTTGAAACTGGGTGACTGCCCAGGCTTGAATAGCCTGGTTATCCTCTACTACTATGCGTTGGACCGAGAAGCTGGTGAGGAGGTGATTAATCGAAGCTTCGACGCGCGTGAGGCGTTCCTCTATGCGTGGGGCGCGCTCTGCGCTAGGGAGAGTTTGGTTAGCGGGCAAGAGAACCTGAGGTGCCCCAGGAGCCTCAAGAGCTTCTGGAGTAGATGCGGCACCGGTTCCGAGTGCTGGAGTACACATGGCTGCTTGAACCGGCGGCTTAATGGGAGTGGACCTAGCACGAGAACTAAGCTTGGACGTAGCTGGCGTAGCCGCCTGGACAGAGGAGGCAATACCGGATGGCCTTGCAGTACACTGTTGTTGGGGTTGAAGTCGCTTATTTAAGAGTTCGAGTTGTTTAGTTAAAAGAGAATTTTGCTTTTGAAGTGCCTCAACTTGCTGGCGAAGGGCCGCAAGTTCGGGAGAAGGAGGATCGACAGAAGGGGGTGAGAGAGGCTTAGAAGCAGCTTTCCCTGCCCAACTGCTCACCTGAGGTACCACCGCTGGTGCTTCGAGCGGTGGGAATGCTTGAGTGTCGGCGTGGAGTGGTGGAGCCGAATGACGCAGGTTGGTGCCGCTGTCTGGCTGTGACGAACATGAGGTGGTCCCTCGAGGAGATGTTAAGGGCTGCTTGCGTTTCCGATATTTTCGATATTTTGACGTGCAGCCACTGGTCCCAGTCTCATGGGCGTCGTGGCAGAGGAGGCACTTGGGGTGGCAGTCGTGGGTATTGAGACCTGCAGGTGCGGGGGTTCCACATTTGGCACACTGGGTTGGAGCGCGGTGAGAACACTGAGGTGGTCAATGACCGATGGTACCGCACTTGGTGCAAACAGGGACCGTTTTCTTGTAGGCGCAGATATACGTCGCCACGCAGTGGTAGAAGAGGAAGCGGGGTAACTTCGTGCCCTCGAAAGTCACCACCGCTGCCACGGAATCTCCGAGTTTGCGGGCCGCGAGGATAGTACCTCGAGGCCAATGCAGTTCTGACTTTATCTTCTCCGGGCTTTCAGCAGGGTTTATGTTGATGACGCCCTTGCATGTATTCCCTGGTGCCTTGGCGTGGCCCCGAACGGGCAGCTGCTGATCCCCCACTTGCAGCTGGAAGTCCCCGAGGAGTCGCTGTGCCATAGGCAAAATCGTGGTGCTACAGACCAAGATGTTTTGTTCCCAGATCGGCCACACTTGAATATTCGTGGTAGTCTGGTTGCCGAGGTAGCTGCGGATGGCGTCGCCCGCGCGATCGGCCGGGACGAATGTGCGTAGCTCGCAGGGAACGCGAGGTTTCACCACTATGATGTAGTCGTCGCGAGAGAGGCGAGCAGTTTGACGCGGACGCCACTTGCGTTGCTTCGCTGGCTGCGAGGACGGAGCAGCAGTAGGCACAGCACCGGAGGGATGGCGCACCGGCATTCCTTGCAAGGCTGGGGAATGGTGGCCCGCTGTGGCGTCTCGTTGTTGTTGAGACGCAGACTTCGATTTCGCTTGCTTGCGTTGACAGTCTCACCATGTTGTCGAGGTATTCATCTTCTAATGGCATAGTGTTTACGGAGGATGAAATCTCCATGGACAGCACTTGGCTTTTGGTAGGATTATAGCCCGTAACCACGTTAGCGGCCGCCATCACCGGGCTGAGAGCCCTTAGCGAGGCGGCGTTGTAGCCGGGATTGAAGGATGTCCCTCAAGTTCTCGAAACCGGACCCACCTGGACGAAGGTGTTGTCTAGGCGAAGCGGAGAACTTGGCGGTGACGATAAACCCAAGTTTCAGGGGTACCAAGGTGGATGTCCGCAGAAATAGCAGAAAACCTATGGAGGTGATGTGGAGTGCGTCCGTCACCATCGAGCGCTCGAAGCGCCCCCCCTCCCCCGCATTGCGTCAGACTCGCCAGACAGGGAGTCGCCGATTGCTTCGACGGGCTCGCAGGCTGAGGTGACTCACTGTGCATGCGCGGCAGAAAGGCACCGCCGCGTGATGACGCCGTTGAGTTGTCCGCGTCATCCGGGCTCGCGGGCTGGCCTTGACACAGATTGCCTTTTTCAGAGGCGTGGACGTTCGATGTGGACTCGCAGGCATAACAACATGTATCGAACTAGGTATTACGTGACGTGAATGGATGACATAGGTAAATCACACATCCAAACATGATAATTACGACATGCGTATGATGTAACAACATGACAACATGCCACACTTACGATGCGCTTGCGTCCGTTTCGCTAGCTTCACGTATGCCAAATTTGTTATTACGTGACACCAGTGGATGACGAATGTATGTGACTGGTGCAAACATGATAATCATGACATGCGTGTGATTTGAGAACATGACTACATACCACAGTGAAGGCACAGATACATTTCGACGTCACGCGGTGTGCATGCTCGCCGGCGTTCGTTTCGTCGCGTCATGCCGGCGTTGCTACGCCAGGCGCCGGTTCTGCCATATACTCGCAGCAGCGCGCCGCGCAGCGTTGCTTTGACGCATGCGCGTTTCAGCGCGCCCGGCAGCCTTCCGTGGCGAAAAAAATTCCCAAGCATTTCCCCGAGGGTGAACATGGTTAAGTGCGAATGCACGGGGTGATGCTATGAGGGGTATTTATTAATTCGCACTAATATATTTATTATACACATTATGGTGCCTTTATGGTGTAATGGTTCCTCGGAATCGCAATTTGATCACACGAAGGAGTTTACGTTAACTCACTGGCGAATGCCAACGGATTTTAACTTTACTCCCCCTCATAGCATCTCCCCGAGCATTCGCACTTAACCATGTTCACCGTCGGGGAAATGCTTGGGAGTTTTATTACTGATGATGATGATTAAGGTAAACAATGAATTTAAGTGTTGTTTGTCATGAAGCATTTGTACACAGATACATTATATACGAAGTATTATTTATTTACACTTCACGACGCGTCCAGACGAGCAAAGTCCAGGGCTCGCACCCTCTCCCGCGCGGCACGTTCACTGGCTGGAACGGCTTCGGGAACGCCCACTCGCCGTTGACGATTGTGAGCGGCGTCTTGACGCCGGCCTTCATCGCCCTTTTCCACCTGACGCTTGCGTTGTCGTTCCGCTTCTTGGGCCGCGTTCGCGGCTCGATGCTGACGCTTCATCTCGGCCTCGCGAGCGCGCAGTTCACCATCCGCTGCACGCTTCGCCCGCTTGTCCTCGGCCTCGCGAGCGCGCAGTTCGGCATCCGCTGCACGCTTCGCCCGCTTACGTTCGGTCTCACGAGCCCTTCGCAGCGCCGCCTTGTCTTCCAACGTCGGCGAAACCACCGCGGTACCGTCACCTCCAACGACGAGTGCTGTGCTGGCATTCGGTTGTACTGCATTTGTTGTTGATGGTAGCGTTGCCTCCGGGACATCCATCGCACGATCCGCTCTCGACGGGAGACTGAGAGAGAAGGCGGGCGCGCGCGAGAGAGTGGTGCGCGCGCAGCTGCAGTGAGCGAGGAGAGCGGAGGAGTGAGTGAAGGGGGAGGGGGTATAAGGCGTGTTACTGACACCGATATCAGCGTCGCGTCCGTGGCTTATTCGGTAGAGCGTCGCGCTGCGGCCCGCCAAGTCCTCTTTCTTTTAAAGGTAGAGAGAAGACTGCGGACGCCGCCGACGGCGGTGGATGGTTTGGGGTCGCTTATAAAGTGTATTCACACTTAAAAAGGAAGCCGCAGTGTTGTCTAGTTAACGCATCGGTGTGAAATGCAGTATGACGCATTTAGCGCCGGTAGCCGTCAGCCCGCGCCGACGGACGCTGCAGTCACACCTGGCGTCAGACTATAGAGTACTCGCGTTTTGCTTAAGTGGCGTTGCTGTGACCAGCGTCCGCGTGTGTCAACGCTACATTTGAGTATATTGGGCCCTTCATGATGCCCTCGGGGCCGGTTCGCTCGCTCCACATACACTGAATAGGTGACCAGTAAAAGAGCGAGCGATTGTGGGATGCACCGTCTGCCCCAGGCTTCCGGTTCGAGAAGAGACGGCGAACCACTTCGCCGCAAGCCTAAGATTATTCGGGATTCGCGCGCGCAGTCGCCCGTTTATATCATCATCATCATCATCAGCCTGACTACGTCCACTGCAGGACAAAGGCCTCTCCCATGTTCCGCGAGTTAACCCAGTCCTCTGCTTGCTGCTGCCAATTTATACCCGCAAACTTCTTAATGCCCGTTTATCTACGTCCTGACAAACTATGGTCGGTTGTTCCGCCGTTGGCTGCTACGAGCGTGAAAGGCAAACCCAGGTATCATTCCCTTGGAACGAAGAAAAGAAAATGGTGTGGGCTGCGGCTGTGAAGAGAGCCGCAGCGACAGGTAGCCTGTGAGTACGGAACGTTGAAGCCAGAGTGTGCGAAAACCATTTTATCACCGGTACGTGTGTATTGCACACTAAAAAAAAGCTTACGCATGAATTTGCTACTAATATTATAGAGAAATAAATTGTCACCCATGCGCGCCTACCAAAAATATTATGAGAACGCGCGGGTGAAATCTACCTGCCATACGAGATGAACGCCGGCCATTGCACCCATACACATGACAAAAAAACGTGAAAGCTTCACTCAAGAGTAAGTTTACACGAAGCGCTGGACGAGTCCATTTGCGTTTATCTTGGTCAAACTGTGCGCCAGGACGGCACCCAAAGGAAGACGAGCGTTAAACAAGCGCAGGGTTTTGATTATTCGGCGCCATCTATGTCTGACTGTATTGTTGATGTGCCGCCATGCCGTGCGGCTTGACTAAGATCAGCGTTCATATAAGCATCCGGCTTCGACTAAGAAATGCATCTTAAAGCACGCTGAAGGCTAGAAAAAAATATCTCAACGCACTCAATAAGTGTCGCGCTTCATGCCGATCGACTGACGAGCTCGGCCATAACAGCGATCCCGAAATGAACTCTTAGCACACTGCTAATGTCCTCCTTGTCCCCTGAGATTTTTAAAATTGTGACTTTTTATCTGCAGTACCATATCATACAAGGAAATTTGTTTTGCGTGTCGACTGATCTGCTAGCCAAACTGACAGCACCCCCGAGATGCATAAAAGCATTGCACATCATATTAGTGCGACAAAAAAGTTTCTGGACCATTCATGGCTTTCGTAGCTCGTCATCGTCACAATTACGGGTGGCAAAAAAAGAAAAAAACTACTTCTAAAGCATTGACATTGCACGGCGAGGTGCTTTTTTCAACGAAGCAGTACGAAAATGCACGCGTGGCACGGCTGACCCGTGTGGTGCGTCGAACCGGAAGCAGTCGTATCCCACAGTTTCCTGCGATTGCCTATTTTACCGGTCACCTATTCGATCTTACGTGACGTCAATGGATGACGAAATATATGACTGGTGCAGACCTGATAATCCTGACAGGTTTGTCATGTAAGAACATGACAACATACCATGCTCATAGCGTGCTCGCAGCCGTTACGCTAGCTCCTCATATACTAAATTTGGTATCACGTGACTTGAATAGATGGCGAAGGTAAACGACACATCCAAACATAATAATCATTACGTGGAAGTCAAGTACGGCATCATTTGTCTCCACCTCATAATGTTGTGGTGATCTTAAAGTGACATAACAACATTGCTCATTCGTGCTTCGCATATCATCGATTCCCACAGTAAGTGGGATCTGCCTTTTTTTTTCTGTAACGTATACATCTCTGCTAACGCACTGACAGTGGTATCATACAATTAGAGTGTATACCTCCCTCCGAATGAGATTTCATCAGAGAAATACACTTCACAATCTAAAGTAAATATGTTTCTAAGGCGAGAGCCTTAGTTCCTTCATTAATCATGAAAACTGATCAGCATGTTGAGTCGGCGTGTTGCGTCGGTGTCTACACGAGCGATGCAAAAAAAAAAAAACAGTCGTGGCATGATGACGTCACCACATGGCATCAACATAATGCCATAGAGCGCTAAAACTTTGTGCTGCCATTCTGACATCGTAATGACGTCAAGTGGAAGGACGTCACCTGATGTCACTGCACGATATTGTAGCTTCATCCACGGTTGGTCGAAAATGGGGGCAGTGAATCACTATATAGGTGAAGTGTCACTGATCTTGAAGGCAAAAAAAAAACCGCATGTTAGGTACAGAAACCTTTCGGTGGTTTGCTGGGCAGGAACGTATATTCACTGCGAAGTAAGAGATGTATTTCGCCTTTCTTTTGGTCTTGACTGATCGATATGTGGGGTTTATTGTCATAAAATCGCCATATGAATATGAGAGACGCCGTAGTGGAGGGCTCCGAAAATTTCGACCCTTGAAGTTTGTTAACTCGTACTAGAATCTGAGCACACGGACCTGCAGCGTTTCGGCGTTTTCCCTCCATCGATAATGCAGTCACCGCAGCCGGGATTCGATCACGCGACATGCGGGTCAGCAGCCGACCTTAGACAATAGACGAACACTGTGGGGCTTTCGTTAGTCTTAACTGTGTGAAGAAGACCCTGGTAGTTTTTTTGATAGACAAAACTGCAGTTCAAGCCTGTCTGCATTATGCACTTAATCAAGTTTTTCTACTACTACTACTACTACTACTACTACTACTACTTAATAGACAAAGTAGTCTAAAAAAAGATCATCATGCTACACAAAGTACAAACGAAAAAATAGAAAAGAACCAAGCTGTGTCCCTGCCCCATCTATTCACTTTTTTTCTATCTTGCCTGCTTCTACCAAGTGATGAGCCTTTACATGATGGAGACCAGGGCGCTGTCAGAAGACGCCAACACACACAGCGGCCACTGTTGTAATGCATTCGTCAAGTACACCTCAAGAAAGTAAAACATCCGCAGGCACAGATGTAACCCACAGCTTTCATACGTATTTCGAGAGCGTCTCTTCTCTTTTCTTTCCCCTCTCTCTCATCTTTATGCCCCTTTCCCATTCCACCAGCGTAGGGTAGCAAACCGGGCATGTTCCTGGTTAACCTCCCTGCCTTCTCTCTTGTTGTTCATCCCCCCCTCGAGAGCGTCAGCAGCGTTTGGGAGAACACGGCTTTGGTTTCCGTTTCAACCAGGCAGGTATTAGTCGGCAGCGCATGCGCCGAGACCGCATATGCCTTGCCAGCGGGCAAGGAAGCGGCTTCCGGGGTAATTACCGCAAGATTATCTGCTATTGCTGTGCTATGATGAGCGATCGTGCTGCGCTGCACTGCAAACAAAAGGCAGCTGCTGACCACCAAAAGCTGCATGGTATGTGAAAGAATGACCAGTTTTTCCATCTACGTGAACAATAGCCGAACGCCAGAGGTCAACGCCAGATGGATGACTGTCCCATTCACTGTACGGGTTTCGTACGCGTTTGCTAGAATCGTATACGTGGAAACTTACGACAGAAAAATGAACGAAGAAATGTGATTCGTCTATATTCAACTGAAATTCTCCCCGCATGAGATGATCGAAAAGCGAAGTAGGCTTACGCACAGACTAGCGTCACTTCTGGCATTTGAACGACCAGTGTATAGCAGAACCAGTTCCTTCTAAGTGTCTCAATCGTTCATGCCGTATTTTATTACAACAGGATGGAAACGACGTTAACAGAGCGCGAGCCCTATATATACGCAGGCATAACTTGAGCCCAGCGCAATCTAAAGCGAGACATTACGCATTTAGGAATGATATTTACAATCAATTTATGACGGCACCATTTCAGCTGTGCAACATGTATTATGGATGAGGAAAAAGAGGGCCCATTAAATTGATTGCCTCGAAGCCACGACGAGGGAATCTGCTCCAGATCTGCGCACTATATTTTAAAAAAACGTGAGGTACCGCATATCAACTTTCTGGCACTTTCTCCGTGGGTTCGTAGTCGATGGAAACAAGGGTGTTAGATTACACAATCGCATACCTTAACATAAGCACATTGAAGAACCGCAAGTGGTTAAATTACTCCCCAGTCTCCCCACTGCGATGTTCCTCATCATTGGGTCTGCGTTTCCACACATAAAACTCCTGATTCAACATGGATAAGCAGTACAAAAGTGCGTTCAACAGGTCGGCCGACGTTTCTATGGGAGGACCTATCTTTGTCAAAGTCGTCTTAGCATCCTTGTCGTGTTAGTTTTAAAAGGGTTGGTTTTAAGGTCATCTCCAGTGGTGGCGCCCGTGTCACTGTTCGTAATCACAGTCTGCAAAGAAAAAAATCTGTGAAGCATAAAAGCGTAGCCCTTGCCCTATTTAAAGCAAGGTTGCGACGACGCCCAGGATTGTCATCCCGGAGGTAAAAGGAGCTGTAAGAGAGACAGACAAGGGGCGAAAAAAAAGAAATGAAGTTCCTCTGTTCGTTATGCTTATCCTACATTGTGTTTCCAACCATCTGCTACCATCTTGATTTCAGATCTGATTGAATGTTTCAATTATTATTGACAATAAACAAACCCAGCCATGCATTAATTTTGGCACAATGACGTTACGCGATCTACGTATATTTTACTACGGGCGAACCTAATAAATAAACAATGAGCCTCCGCTTCTTCCTAATGCCTTGAAATTTTGAATACATACCATCTGTGAGAATTGGATACACCTCCGTGCAAAATTGTGGATCAATCAGTGGCTTCGGTATTCATCCTTATATGACAAGTAATTTGCAAATCAGATATATTTCGCACCAAATGGCAACGTTAACAAGGAAACCAGTACGATAAAATAATGAAAAGTGCTGGTGATTTTTTCACTTAGAGACGAAAGCGTCTCGATGAAAACAACATTGCTTACCTTCAACCATGAGCGCGAAACCGTTTCCACGCTTTTGCAGTATTTCAATGGCCGTGACCATTATGTCGAGCACAGACGGCTGCTTGTCCTGGCGGTAATCTTCGTACGACATGTGGTCGCCCGAAAAAAGACCTGCGCGAGAGCACAGTGACGTCCACGATAAATCCGTCGACAAAGTACCAGCACATTCCTCTGGACAGAACGTCATAACGAATGTCAATTGATTGCCAGATAATCATTATGTGCTACTTTCCGGTCACCGTAGGAACGAAAAGGGCTACATTTAAGTCGGGAATAATTCCTCCCTTTCGCTATAGAAGAATCCTTTGAAAGCTATTGAACACGTGTTTCAATCAAGAAATTGTTAACAGACCGTTTTCTACTTACATCACGCGCAAACATTAGCGGACCTGGAGTAAGCGACATCATCGGCATATTCAGCTAGACAGCTTCGACACGTAAGGCGCCCTACAATCTGCAGGGTCATTTCATGCTGTTCTAGAACACGCTTCATTATGGTGCAGTGTGCTGCAATACTTTGGCGTAGCCAGAGGAGGAGAGGTGAATGACTGCAAAAAACACCGCCTTCCATGTTTTCTTTTTCGTTTGTATGCGAACTCATACAGGTACACATAAAATCACATGGACGAACGCACATGAAGGAAGATTAGGCTCTCCCACCTGAACAAATTGTTAGCTACCTCCTTGATTGTGATGCCACCTGTAATGCGCAGGGAACAATCGGCTGCATGTAATGGAATAATCTGAAGTTAACATTCGTGTAGCTTTAACCTATGTACATTCCACATTATTCATGCTCGGTATTACCAGTGCACCCTGTAGCATTAGAACTCCGTGAAGTCTGAACCCACATATACGTGCATCTCGGGAATATATTTTGCGTTACGTCCGAAACATTCCTTGACAGAGTCGAATAAAAGTGCTTACAGCTAATTATTTTCCACTAAACTTCAGGGTACCACATATTAACAATTTTTAAGAATTAGTAAAACCGTCTTGAAACAGTACGTTAAAAGTACACAGTCGCGCAAATAGAACATTTTGCTGCGCTGTGCTGTTCATCCAGAGGAAAAAAAACTGAAAACCATAGACTGTAGGTCGGAAAATCTACTCGTGAATCGACTCACAAAGACTCAGATTGAGTCACGATAGTGAATTTTACTGAATACAGATGGGTAATATGTTCGTGAGCGCAAGTCCAAGTGAGGCCGACTGAGAAAAACTGAATTGTTTTAGCCAAAGTAAGCCCTAAGCACTAGATATGTGCCTTGAGTGAGCTTGAGTGAGCGCCACGTTTTTCACCGACCTATGGTTCCATCTATTGAATTTCAGGTTCACTGTGAGCATGTATAAGCTAACGTTTGTACTCACGTCTACGCACACATCTACTTCAACCCACTAGCGTCCCTACGCCAGCTCAATATACATTGGTAAAAGGCGCGGGTGGAGAGGGCGGTTGTCCCGACTTCTTCTCCCACCAGCTAACCCTTTCACGGGAAATTATTGATAAACATACCTCCTGTGAGTAGTCTCTCTCAATAAAAGTGTGCTTACAAGATTTCAACCACTGATAACTTGTATTCGAAGATACGACAAAAAAAGGTGCCTCCGCTGAACACTAAATATGTGACGCATTTACGAGCATTTGCTATATATGGTCGAAATAGCTAATTATACGCCGGAAGACTGACTGGTCGACTCGCTCATGCTTATGCAGATATATTTAGCTTTGTGTACGCCCTCTAACGAGTCCGGTTGCAGAAACTGTTGATGAGTCTGATCCCAAGAAAGTGCTCATGAGAATGTCGATCAGTCTTAGTCCAAGTAAGCACAGCATGTATTTCTTGAGTGCCCGATTTTTCGCCGACCTATGGACTAGACACACATTTTCATTCTATCTAGGTGTAACGGTACAACGCAGCAAAAGAACGATCCAGCATTTGCTAGTCCCCGTCAAAGTCCTATTGAGGGAGAACTCACCGAGTAGGTAATCAGTTTTGTTGGTGTCGATGGCCAGCAGCTCCTCGCGAGATCCAACGAACTTTCGGTTCTTCTTGTCCTTTTTCCAGAGATCAACCAGGTCGAGGCCGTCGCTGCGCTTGCCTCCGCCTCGCTGCTTGTCTTTGAAGTACGCTAGACCCCCGCCCAGAATAACCTGAGCCGAAAGCATGCATGTCAACACATTCTCTGCGAATATTTAATTAGTAATAACTTCAGCAATATCCTAATTTACTGTCGAATACAGAAATTCCATGCACCAGACTTTATTTGAACAAATGTGCGAAAAGCGCGCTTTCTTACAAGGATGTGTTAATGCGCGATCGAAAATGACTGTATAAAAAGAAACATATGTACCAAGCCTCAAACATTAAGCGAATCTCGCTTATATTACGAGCCTGTGCCGCCAGGATATCTTTGAGTAAATACAACGATGACACTCCAAAGGGAAGATTGCATAATACTCTGCCAGTGAACTAAAACGTATATTTCCGAGAAAATATGAAGCATCACCATTTCATTTTCGTACAGAACACTGCCTTAACACCGCACAGATAAGAGATCATTGGTGGTGGCCACCTAGGTTCTGCCTAGAAAGGCACCTATAGATGATCTGCCAAGGCTGTGGCTGGAGCTATATGAGAACACAGAAGCACGTCAATTCTGTGACACAAATTCAGACAGCGTACCAAGAAAACAGCGTGATCACTGCGTTTCTGCGAGATTCCAAGTTGGGCCGTTCAATGTGCATGGTTTAGCATTCCCGTGACAATGAGTGAAAACAGCAACGTCACATTTCACTCAACCGCACCTGCATCACTGACATCGTATCGCACTCTCTATGTATATATATAAAGAAAGGGTGTTAGAAAAAGTGCCGATTTGTAACTGTTTCTCCTTACGAAGACCCCTCAAATGACCGGTATGGGTTTCGGGAAAGAAAAAGAGGTATGAAAGGGAAAAGAAAGAGGCAGAAAACATAGGTGTTCCGCAACTGTAGCAAAAAAATGTTAGAAAAGTAGAATTAAAAAATAAACCAATCAACGGCATTTCGCCGCGTCGAATCCTCACGTTCATGTTCCTTCCAGGTTCATCCTCTACGAGCTGCCGGGCGATGTCCTTGCAGCGAGTGCGCTTGGGTATTTTGGTGTCCATCTCCCAGTCACGATGCGCCGAGTGGGCGTACAGGGCAGCAGGCGTAGCGTGTGTCACCCGCGTGGTTGTCACAAGACCCGTCGCAGTGACATTGTTAAAACGGAGCAGTGACATTGTTAGGAGCAGTGACATTGTTAAAACGGATCCAACGTCGATAATTTGGGTGCAATGTGTGTGTGTGTCAGGTGACTCCGGCCACGGTCATCCTAAAGCTGCTCAAAAAAAAGCTCGAGGATGATCCGTGTTTGTCATGTGTTCTAGCTATCATGATGTGCTCACTTAGATGTTGCCCGGGTGTGAAAATTTGTCTCCATGATGACTAGAGACATTATTAGTTACATTAGCATTGGCATTGCAGGCACAGTTTTTTCACAATGTCATGTCGTTACTGAAGTTTTCTAATGTATATGCAACGCATCATATACGTTATGTTACTCTGGGCTTGCTGTTTGGCATATGTGCGCAAGTGTGTGTATGTCCGAGAGTCCGTGTGTTTAATGTATTCGTTTTACAGTGAGAACATTGACAGTGTTTAAATCACCATGTTCTGCTCATGTGTTTTTCGAAACTTGTCAGTGTGAGGCACGAAAGATATATTCTTGAAATAACAGCATCGTGATGTAAGAGGTCACCAAAAAACGCCAGGCTGGCGTGGAAGGTGCAGCACAGTTAAAGCGACAGCTGGAAGAGTGGCCTTTCAGAGCCCTTTCTAAAAACTCATTGGGTAACTGCTGCAAGCAAACTTGCTTGATGCCAACTACGGCATTAATAATGAAAAAATTCTGGCGTAGTAGGCTGGTGTTCGGTAAGCTATTTTTCGTCATTCGTTTGAAGAGCGTGGTATCTGCTGAACTATTGCGAGGAATTCTTGGCCAATTGTCCATGCAGTGGTTGACGATGATGAGGAATGATGCCTGAAGTAGGTATGCGCCATAGTTAATAGCTGAACAAAAACAAGCCTTTGCAAAGTGTTGGATGATTGGGCTACCCACTCGTTACGCTTCGCATTGTGCGACGACTGCTTGTTCTGTCGATGTTTTAGAATGCTTTATGAGTCATATTAACGCGATCGCTTTCCCGACATCAAGCCTGCCTAAAGCAAGTTTGCCAACAAATCCCAAGCACTGGCGTGGCTCGAACCCATCGAATTTGGGTTCGAGCCCCCACTGTGTCATCGGTAGCAGTTTTTTTTCTAATTTCGCACGATGTAGTTACGGACACTAGTGGCGGCGGTGGACAACTGCGCGAGACCCGAGTTTGGATCACATTACAGCTTTCGCTGTAATGTATTGCCATCGTAACGTCACTATGACGCCACAGAATTTTGCGCCATTAGAGGACGCTGTCGTGAATTCAAAGATATTCTGATCACGAAGGCACTGCAGTAATACATAAGGGCTACAAAGCTTCCACTGGTTCCGATACCGGAGGCAAAGCAACATCCCTTTGGGCGCGGACAGCTTTCGAACAATACCAGTACCATCGACGGAGAGGTAAAAAGAACGTGGCTTTTGTGTGAGCCATGCATATAGGCCATAATCAGTTCTCTTAGTAATAAGAGATCGGAAGACCTTTCTCGAACAAAATGTCAAATGCACAGGAATGTCTGTATCAATAACCTAATGTGCCAGGTGAGCCGTAATGCTGTTATTTCTCTTTATCAACCGATGAATTTCTACCGACGAAGTTAGTGAAAAAAATTTTTTCTTTCTATTTATTTCGTCCAAGCTTTTATTACGCGGCGGAAGAAAAATCACAGCGCCTATTTTTTCCCACCAACGACCACAAACGAGGTTTAAATTACAATCAACTTACCTCAAACTTCCAATGAATCGAAATTGACTGGAGATGAAGAAGAGGAGGAAGAAGAAGAATGGACCAAGTGCAGTCGCCTGCATCGACTTCGGCGTCTACACCAAGAGGCAACGTCACCCAAGTCCACAAGTCACCTCGAACTTCGGGGCACAAGACAAGCAGCCGTGGCCAGGACCATCCCCACGAGGTTCATGGCGGCAAAAAATGGGCCTCGGGGAAAAGTGCTTCTGAACGGGCCCACCACAAGGTGACTGCATGCATTGAACACTTGTAGTCGCTGGTACGCATGATCTACTTCCAGATAACCTACGTTAAACAGCGAACGCATTTCCAGACTAGTATTATTGACAGCGTGCTGCTTTTCTGGTAATTTATAGCTGGGCTACTTTGTTTCTGCGCTTCCAAAGCATTTTGTTCACAGGGGAGGATCCGGGGTTTCGAAAACTAGATTTCCACGCGAGGGCGAAACACCGCTGCTTCATGGACCAAATAGTCACGTGATTAGTTCAATTCAGCGTAGCAGCGGAGACTTCGCGTGCACACAGCTGGAGCTACGCTCGCGGAATCCTAATTGGTGATTGATATGGGGAGTTTAACGTCCCAAAACCACCAAATGATTATGAGAGACGCCGTAGTAGAGGGCTGCGGAAAGTTTGACCACCTGGGGTTCTTTACCGTGCGCCCAAAACTGAGCACACGGGCCTACAACATTTCCGCCTCCATCGAAAATGCAGCCGCCGCAGCCGGGATTCCATCCCGCGACCGGCGGGTCAGCAGCCGAGTACCTTAGCCACTGGACCACCGTGGCGGGGCAGTGCGATAAAAAAAAAAATCACTCTCCTCTTCAACTGTCACACGAAACACATTCAGACGTCGCCGCAAAACTAAAACACGTGGCTTTTAAGCCGGCTGCCTGCATCCTAGCCTGGCCAATTCTATCAATATTGACAGATTTGACGCTGAATGTTCTCTATCAAGGACAGAAAATGGTCAAATGGATGTCGCGAAATAGGAGTGATACATTACTAGAGTGTACTAGTGGCATTACTATCCGTGCAGTGAGCAGAGGAGAGTGAGTGAAAGGGAGACAGCAAGTTCCCATGACGCACGCGTCACGTGATGCGCCGTCCACTGCCACCAAAATTCCTCCGTCCCCTCTTGTGGATTCACCTTAACAGCAGAGCTGTAGGAGCCTGGTACTAGTCCATCCATTACGGACAAAAAAACCTTGTGGTGCGATGACCTCACATCGTTTTAGCTAGTGACTGCTGGCGCATCTGTGCATCGATTAGCGTTCGCTTCACCGTCTCGCTTTCACTATCTCGATCTTACGCGGCAAAGCTGGCTGCTTGGTTTAAACTTGCTGGGCATACCTTGCACTGGTGGCGCCAGGCCAGAGACCCGGTGTTGCTGATCGGCACCTAGCTGGTCCTGGCCCGCAGCTGAGCATTACTGGCTACCTTTCAGAAACACTGCTTTCCGCTCTAATGCTGGGGCATCTCCCGAGACTGAAAGCCGGTTTGGAGTGGTAGAACGTGAGACTCGGTAAGTCTGTGCGTCGCTTTTCAACACTTGGAAAGACTTAGCGAAAACCGCCAACTGCCTATCAACTTCGTGAAACTCAGAATAAGCGAGAAAAACATAGCAAAACTTACCAATGTCTAGCGAAAGAGCAAACACTTAGCAGTGCTGAACAACAGTAAGCATAGCCACAAGAGATATAGACAGCGCAGACTACCGTAGAAGAATAGGCAAAACGAAACAGCGCCAGTTTGCAAGCAACATTAGTTTTGCGAAACAACCACAATATATCCACCGTGGCACACATGTGCAATAACACACCACACGTCACATCGCACATTCTGACACTTGAAGCACGTGCCGGCTCATACACCTGCAAAAAAATAAACTTCAGCATAACGTATAACTACTGACGTATCGCTCATGCAATTATCTTTTTTTTTAGATATGTTTCTAGCATCTTTTGCTCAATCACCTCCTTGCTTCTACCCGGAACGGTGATGTTAACAAATCTTGCCTCATATCTGCACACGCTGCAGTGCACAGGCAAATGTAATGAAAAATATTTTGATCGAACGATCTTGCTCTCTTACATGATCGTTTATGCATTGGCTGGTCAGGCTGATGTAAACGTTTTTACAGTCAAGCGTAATTTCGTTGATTTCTCCAATTTCACAGGTGACATGTGCCTCGGATCAACACCGACAAAATTTCAAAGCCGAAGGGCTGCCGCAGTGATGTCAGAGGGTGGGGGCCAAGTTATGTTCCTGAGCATGTAAATTTTTTCCCCACATCAGTTATTTGGCCCAATCTAGCCGCAGCAGCTGTGACAGTGGGAGCGTTGGTTCTCCTAAAACGTAAACAAAGCACTGGCATTCCGCTGCTGTTTAACCTACATTCACTCTTAGTGGTACGTCTCTATCTCCTTGAATAACGTCCACGATCAATGATTAAACAAACGTTTGTGGCTGCCGTATTAGTTCGCGGTGTTCTAATAATCAGAGAAAGGGCTGTCGCAGCCATAGCAGAGTGTCGTTGATTGGACGAAGAGCTTGGGCTAAGGTCACCCAAAGCCTCAAGCCCGGCCGTGATTGCACTTATCTTGTTCGAAACGCTACGAACAGAATGAACGCGTAGCAATGACGTGTTGCAAGAGCTAATTGCGGAGGCCATGCTAATTAATGCATGGCGTGTGTGAGATATGAAACGCGCGTTTGTGTGAGAATGTGTGAGATTTGAAAAGCGCGTTTGTAAATCATCCAGCGTTTGTGACCGTATCATAGAGGCTTGTGCACCGATCATCTGTTGCCGCTGACCGACAGATCATGATTTTAACTCCGGTTGAAGAAAGTTTTTGTTGCCATCTTATCGTGCCTATTTTTGAGGTCATTTCCGTGCCGGAACTACATCACTGAAGTCTTGGTGAACCCCGGTCTAAAGCACTTTCATTTCAAAATGCGATAATAAGTGCTAAGCGTTAGTAATGATAACCATTATTCTTCACTGTTAGGCACATGTGGGCTTGAGCAAATTTCTACATGTGGTATGTTCTTGTTTGTTGAGCGCACATAAAAGCGATTCGCTGTTTCAACCTTTTGCCATTTTTACGATCTTACCTTCATCTGACCTGTTCATAGGTAACGAAAAATTATGATCCATGTAGGGAAAATCAAAGCCTGTTGACAACCTGCAGCGAGAAAGCAACCGGCATGCAAGGGACAAGCGAAAGAAGAGCCTCGTCACAGCCGCTGATACAAAAGTCAAGCCTTCGAAGGTTGCCGATGCGGACAAATCTAAAGCCTCAAAGAACGCGCACGATTCTTCAAAACCACCGAATGCCGCAGCTTCGTTTGATCCACAAGGCGCCAAGAATCTTCCATCGAATGCTGCCGCTGAAGCTACGGATGTTCGACAAGGCGCCGGGAACCTTTCATCGAACGTTGTCGCAGAAGCTTGCCATGATCATCAAGGTGCCGAGAATCTTCCACCGAACGTTGTCGCAGTAGAGGATCCAGAACTGCCTAAGCAAGGAAAGCGTATCACACGGCGCAAGAGGCTGTATTTACTTGTACCAGGTGAGTTATTTTAGTCTTTGGGACAATCAGTGGTCCTTAGAAAAAAAAAAGCTACGCCTAACGTCTCTAAGTCTCAATATAGGCTAACAGTGGCGTCTCCTACTTACGCTACAAGCATCCTTTCACAAACGTTTCACAGAATTGGCGGGGCGTTATTTCACGTATCTTGAGCAAGGTTTTTTAAGTTGTGCAAGACAGTCATGAACCTTTTATAACAGGCAACAGTTTTACAAGATGACTAAACCCACATTAAAAGCACCAGTTTATTGTCTGTGAAGGGACATTCTTTATATCGTAACAGGTGTACAAAGGTCGAGGGACCAGTTTTTACTAGACACATTAGCGCGAAGCCAAATAGTAGCGAAGCTAAGGAAAGCATGCTGGGTGTATTGAGTAGCTTCGAATTGAAGTTCAGTACTTTTGAGATACAGTAAATATGAATGAACGTGTACGATCAAGCCGTTTTCAGCGAAAGGGCCGTCACTCATAACCTTCGTAAATTCTCATCGTCTACAAACGAGAGATTTCTTTTAGAATGGTACATTGTCGCCAACGCTTCCACACACTTCTGGTGTTTTGTTAGATACCTGAAATGTGGGTGAAGTTCACGCATAAGGCTATAAAAAATACTGGACACTATAGTTGGAAGCTCTATCCTGCAACAAAGCATTATAAAGCTCTAAAAATTAGGCCAGAATCACACGCATGCATGTAATGTACCAAGGTCCCCTTCTAAAATGTATGCTTCCTGAATCGCATACCGACCTCACGTTCTGCGAAAGTATTAATTACGCTGGGCACGCATTCTTCAGACTATACATTGCATTGTGGGACGGTGCGCGTCTTTACACCTCATTTCCTGGAAATGTAACTTCGACTGGGTCCACTTGTAAATGTAATAAAAAAGGTTCATGGCCAACCTGCAGAACACACTTGACTTGTAGTCAAGTGACGTGCAAAGCACGCCGTTATTTTCGGTGAACTTGTTTGTCTTCTACACTGAAAGGAGCAGCTGTATCATCAAAAAATGAAGGCTAATTCTTTTCTCGTGGGAAACTGCATAACACGAAAGTGAAACGTCTCATACAAAAGTAGTTCATTGCTTACTGTACATTAACGTACGATAGTTTATGGAATGCCTGTTTGTGTCCGACAGCGAAAGTAACAATTTTCGTGAATTCATAAACGTTGACGCTTAGTGATACATCTCCATCCTGATGACTAACGTCCGCAATCATTCAGTGATTAATGATTAAACACACCACTGAAGTCATGGTTGCCTGTTGTACCTGTATCAGTTAGCGGTAAGAGCGTTGTGTAACAGCCAGAAGTGCAGGAGTGCTCGTACGCCAAACCTGGGCTAAGGTTGCCTACCCTCGTGGTATGTTATTGAACGCCACTGCCCTATTAGAGTTGAATGCAACGCCCATTGGGCTTTCTCTGTTGGCCGGCCATGCTCTTTCGCCTAAGGGAACGCGGAGTTACATCTAGGCGAGCAGGCACTTATGCGTTGCAGAACTATTTTTGATATGGATGGACGCTATCAGTCACGCCAACGCTTTGGCTAAGGTCGCCATCCGGCCCTGTGTTAAGGCGTTGACGAAATCACACTTCTATTGGAAACGCACCGCACATATGCCAGACGCGTAGAAACGGTGCGTTGAGGGAACTGATCGTGGACAACACAGTCATGATGTATTGTTGTTATACTTTACCAAGAGAACTGTGAGCGGGCATTGGTAGATATTAAAAGCATATTTTTAAAGCCCATAAAGTATGTGACCGTCGCGCAGCGGGTATCGCACCCGGAAGCCGTTTTCGCCAATCGAAAGGTCGTGGGTCGACTACTGTTGGCGGAAGAGTAATCTTCTGAAGTTATATTTAGACGTCATTACCGTGACGGAAGTTCATCACTAAAATCTTGGTAGACTCCGGCATAAAACATTTTTGTGTTAAAAATGCTATAAATAAATTTTCTATGGAAATTTGTAACGATAGTCAGTGATCACTGATGGTCGTTCTAAAATGCTGGTTCGAGTTCAGGTTTCGTAAGCCTGTAGAACCAGCTTTTGCGCTTTTAAACGTAACGCTAAGGCATCAGAAGCATCATCTAACAGCAACACTGGTACGAAGTTATCTTTTTGCTCGAATGGCAAGCTTATAGGCTTCGAAACATTAAATGCTTTGTCAGGACTCTCTGAGATGTAAGCATTATAGCCCGCAATGAAAGCCTTTTTTGTGTGCATCTTCTCCGTGATCTAATGCGTTTTCAATCTAGCATTTAAATCTTAGCTAGAAAGAATTTTCTTGTCTGTTCTAATGATGTCCGTATTTGTCGCCTCCTGCGTGCAGCATACCTTCGCCATCCCATTTCGTCAGCCTTCAAGACAAAAGGAGAGCAAGACACGCCCTCACCGTCTTCTAGACTCGTCATCTCAATTGTGGTTGCCTTGGCAACGGTCCTGGTATCCGCTCTCACTTCGTCGATCATGACCTGGCTGCTTCCTTCTGGCGGTTCGGTACACCATCTGCTCACACAACAAATACAGGGCGTCTGCGATTCCAAGGATTGCAGTACCGCCGTCAGGCTCCTGGATTTCTCTTTGAACAGTGGCTCCAGCGCTTGCCACGACGTCTATGACTTCGTCTGTGGCCACTGGAACAGCACGGGTTCCAACGGCTCGTCCCGGTCATACTACGAAAGTCTTCACGACCAATACGTTCCCCTGGCACATAACACGCTGACAACCGAGAGGTCTCACCACAGCTACAGTAATCGGCCGGAAGTGCACCAGCTCGTCACTCTTTATAGGTCCTGCCTCGCCTTTTTCAGCAACGGATCATCGAATTTACAGGAGCTGTGGAAGGCGGCTGGCGTGGATGTGGCAGAGTGGCTCAATGTGACCAATTTTGCGGGGCTCGTCAGTTTAATTGTCAACTGCACATACCGGAACAAGATGCCTTCGGTGGTGCACATACAATGGAGTGATCGAGGTGACAATGAAGATGTGATCGTGCGGACGGGCCGTTCCTTAAAGACCGATGCCCCGATTTCAGATATAGTTAAGGAAGTTCTTGACAAAGTTCCAAATGCTCTGTTGGCGAACGCGACCAAGGCGGAAATATCGGCAGAGTTCCTGCGGTTAGAAGACGCGATCAGTAACCTCACAGAAGCGTTGACAGGCTACGAGCCAGCGCTTCCCGTGGCCGCGACAGCACTGGACATGCCTGATTTGCACGTCATTTGGGCGCCCCTTCTAAACCGATCTGGCTTTGTGACAACATTCATGTGCAACAATGTCAGTGGCATCAGAAGCATCATGGGCGCCCTCGCTGCCACGCAGCTACGAGTGGCGGCTCTCTACGCGTTGCTGGTGCCCTTCTCGGCCCTGGTGGGCTTAGATGTTCGAGCGGCGGAACACCGAGGCCACAATGACTCCGCTACGAAAAGGAAGATCTGCCTGGGAAGCATGGAGCTTCTCCTACCAAAAACCTTTCAACACACGCTGCGCAAAATCGTCGACGTGAAAGTTGCCATGGTTGACTTACTTCTCATGTGCAAACGCCTTCTGATGGTCACTCAACATCACTTGACCATCGCCAAGGGCGTGAAGCTGAACGCGACGCTTGTCAAAGAAGCTTGCGCTCAAGGTAAAAAAATCATTGTTTCCTTAGATTACAACATATGTCACTTGCTTCTTCACGACTACTGCTATCTTTGTTGTTTCTTTTACCATGCAGCGCTTGCATGTTGTATTACTGCTGGAGCCTCCAATACAAAATGTTTTCGTTCTTTAAGATTCTAATCTCTCAGAAAACGCGTGTCTCCCACACCTTTTTTTTTGTCTCGTTTTCTTGCATACATTGATCCAGAACAGGATAGAATCAGTTGACTCGTAAACATGTTAAAATACCGAACATTGCGTCTTTACCTGTAGTATGTGGTAACGTAAAACCTGACATAGAAAAAGAAGGACGGGGTGTAATTAAATGCTGTCGATCATGGGATCTAGAAGAATGTCCTTTTCCTCGCGCTCATTTGTCAACAATAATACACGTAGCAGTTCCAGCATGGCATTTCTTTGTTGGAGTCAGTAATTATGGACTCACAGTGACTACGCAAGCATAGAGAAAATGCTATACATGTATTCAGTACTACCTGCTTCAGCTGCGCTGCTGTAGAAAATGCTGCTTTGTCCATAATTATTGTAAGCAGGGAATTTCACGGTGCTTTTTGTCAGTATTCGTGGCATGTTACCGGAGGTACAAAATGCATATATTGCGACGTCCTCAACTCCTTCACATTTCTCCAATACGCATTCCACAAACTCTTAAGAGCTATTTTCACGTAAAAATGCTTCCTGCGTACGGGCAGTGAACTTGGGATTTGCAAGCGCCTTTTTTGCCTGAACAGTTCATACAAGAAATGCCTGATGATCCAGAGGCAAGAAATGTGATTATTTGAGGCGATCGATCATTGACAGTAAGCATTACTTGACAGTAAGCATTAGAAGCATGCAGTAAGCATTGACAGTAGGCATTAGAAAGCGTAAATACGCTTTCTGAGGTCCAGACCAACGTTCCCTTTCATATACTATAGTAACTACGCGTCTCTTTTGTTGTTATGGACTTCAAATCCCAGGCCTCGCAGCATAGGCGCGCGCACAAGTACAGGTATAGGGAGTGGAGGGGTCCCCCTAAATTGATTTACGAGTGCCGCTCAGTCCATCATATAAGTCCCGAGATAATGCCACTTTTTTATGATTGTGGTTGCCGAGCACTCCAAGTGGTATAGTCTAAAAACGGCTACCTTCTGACTTCTATCTTCGGAAAAGCGGGGAGCAAAGGCTAACCTTTGTGAACACGACGGCATTGCTTGTTTTTTTCAACACGCCATTACGTGTATTGATGCTTGTGACTGACTGATCCGATGGGTGTGAAGCAAATGTTTGCCCCCTCCCCTTCTTTTTTTTTTTTAAATGGGATACCGTGTGCCCGGCTGTCTCGGAGTGCCGTCCCCCATCGACGACCATTCTACTCCGCAGGGGCACGCAACGCCGAGCCGGCAGTGGGTAGCAACGAGGCTGTGCTGAAGACTACAAAAGTTTGGCACGGCGATGACTTCGCCGTTAACCTGGTGCTGTACACTGGAGCCACGGGCCGGGCCGTGAACGTGGGCGAAATGCTCGTCGAGAACTTTCGTCACCGGCGGTTCGTGTCCCTAGTCTTCATGCTTCCCGACTTCTACTACTCACACGCCACCGAACCGAGCATCAATTACGCCACGCTGGGTGTGTTGCTCGCCGAGACGGTCGCGGAACACGCCATGCCGGTGCCGCGTCCTACGGGCTACAAGGAATGCTTCGCCTCGTACGCAAAGGTGCATTTTGGGTTCAAGAAATTAAGGGGGAAAAACCGTCGATGTGGGCCTTGTAAAGCACACTGATTGCGATGCTAAACGATAAGCTTTGCATGGAAACCATTCGAGAGTAACTGCTGGGCGGCTGAGGGGGCGTGGTGGAGGAGCGGAGGAGCTTGCAGAGTGCAAGACAAAAGGAAGGATAATATCCAAGCTTATGCTGCGCTTGCTTTAGCGGAAACAGAGGAGTACAGTGGAGCAAGGAAAGCAAGCAGAGTAACTGTACATCTCCCTACGTGAGCAGGTATCGCTTATACACTTACTGTAGGAGTCAGTAGAGTTACTGTGTATGCTCCCGGCATATGCTACCTAAAGGTAGCATATGCGGTATTTCTAGGAGTAAGCGCATGGCTGCGCCACAAGTTGAACAAGGTTGAAAATATTGTCCATCGAGTTCAGGTTTTGCCTGCAGAACGCCCGCACGCTGTACGCTGCGCCGAGGGGACGAAATGAGCGGCAGAGCGGCACGTTCCGTATAGAGTCGCTGGCTGGCGCAGTTGGCATCCCCGCTCATTCAACCGCTCAGCTATTACTCTCTATTGTGACTGCCATTTTTATAGAACTGGTGCCTCAAGTAGTTGCTTGCGACACGGTGAGTGCTCCTATAGTCAGGTGAGAAAAGGTGACAATTATTCTACACACCAAGAATTGCCACGAGATGATATCGCGAGCTGGTGATCCACCATTTCCGCAGTATTTACGTATAGGACAATAGAGAGTCATAGCTAAACGTCTCAGCGGGCCTCAGTAAACGAGCGGAGGCGCCAATGGCGCATGCGCGACACTCTGACACAGGCAATGTGTTTTTCTTTTTCTTTTTACAGAGCACTTTACGTATGCCCGCTCATTTCGTTCCATGGTGAGGCGCATGCGGCGGACGAGGGTACGAGCGTTTTCAAGGCAAAACCTCTGTTCAGTGGACAGCAAGTTCAACTTTTTTTTCTACAGGATGCCCAGCAATGCGCTTCTTTCTAACAGGCACAAGTCTGCTAAAGCAGGCGGGGTATCGTTCAGCTATTTATCTCTCTTTCTTGCACTCAGCTGCACTCTCCGCTCCTCCGATCGGTCCCCAGGCCCACTGAGCCACTAGGCGATTGATAATCTAAGCGTTCGTTGCACCACGGTGGACGCAAGCCTGCCAGACGCTTGCACAGGTAGCCTGCACCTTTAGCCTGCAAGGTAGCCTGCAAGGTAGGCTGCACGGCTGCTGCGGATGTTAAACAGAAGGTGTCCAATATGGCACGGCGAGAAGTGGGTTTTAAAGAATCGTCTGTCATATCTTATGCGAACAGTCGTCCACATCGAAGGTGAACATCACATAAGCTGATATATGACACATTACTTGTAAAATTATTTTTTGGCTTATCGACACCATGATCAGTCACCATATAACGGACATTTTTCACCTGAAATACAATAATCTTTTGAAGTACAATAAACTGCTACTGGAGATTGACCCTGCACAACAAAGCAGCAGAAAGCTGGACAGCTTGCAAATATGAGTCGAGTATGTAGCCACAGTTTGAATGGGAAATGTGTGTGTGCGGGGAGGGGGGGGTTGGAGCGTGAGGCTAATTTGTTAGAAAGAAAGCCATGCCATCATCCATACCAAAAGGGCAAAAAAATGTTGCCCTGTTATAGGACGTACTAGATAAATTTCGAGAGTGGAGTGGGAGGGGGAGGGGGGGCTTTCTGAGCAGCGCCATGCCTACGAGCATGATAACAGTATACGTAAGCGTGGTAACACGGACGAAATAAAACCACCCCTCTTGCTTTCGGCATGCGCAGGCAAATCTTGGGCTCACGTTGCCGCTTCCCGACGTTGACAGCGTGTGGCGCACCAGGTGGGCCATGATAGCCTCACAGAAGGGGAGCTCCAGGGATGGCAGGGACCTCGACCTGACGGCTTCGAAAAGGCTCACGCAGCTCTTCTACCTGCGCTTCGCTCACACTTTCTGCGGCGAACGGGACAAGACGCGCCTTCTGGCGCTGCGTTACGCAGTAATGACGTCACAGAACTACGCCGAGACATTTGACTGCCCCATGCCCAAACCAATCGAATGCTGACGCGTCGCCAGTGCTCCACGTGGTCAACGGCAGGCTGCGATCCGAGTGGCATGCACTCCGGCTTGGTCGCTGTGTACCACGTGTGTTTCTCTATGTAGCGACTTGGCCACTTAAGTCGCCATAGTGGACGTACACCTTAATTTGGAGTGCCAAGTAATATTGCATTACGACTTCAATATTTCCATTATTTTGTCAGTATAACTTACTTAATTCGCAATGTGTGCTATACTTGAGGTAGTCTGTAGGTATAAAAAGAATTTTTCTTGAACGAAGGACAATTTCATTACCACGGTCTCAATGCAATGTGCCGGAATCATGTCTTGTTTTTTTTTTGCAACCCTCAACATATTACTATTGTTATATTGAGCCACCCATATTTTTTTTTATCTGAACTCGCGAGCGTCAACTACCCAGCAGAATAGCGCCATATAAAAGAACATGACAGCGAAACAAACGAGAATATGTGCATTCGCGCAATGAATAGCGCTGTACAGCTGTCTTCTATCTACGCGATTTTAGAGAACCAGAAACTGCAGGAAGCCAGGAACCAGCACTTCCGATTCGATGGTCGACACTCGCGCGTTCACTTTTTGAAAAATGGGCAGCTGTACAAATACACTTAAATGTTTGTGTTGTGGCTGATGTACATTGTGTTGAAGAAGACAGGCAGTATAGAAAAGCATGCTATTATATCATACTAACATAACCGGACAGCAACCCGACTGACGGTGAACTAAAGCAATAAGCAATCTAGGCTGCCGCAGCAGCTTTCTGTAGCCAAGACAAGTGTCTGATAAGCCCAGTGCACGGAACAGTGCATGGCGTTTTCAGAATTTGTCACTTATATACCACAGTTTGTTTCCTCGTTCTCATTCTCTTTCCTCGTCAATTTCCCATCAATGAGTGACCGCCATTGTAGTTGCTGGTATGCTCTATGAGAGAGGCACCATGCGTATAAAGAATGTTTAATGCAGCAGCATTACGTGTACATGTTGGTTAATTTGGTTAGCATATCTTATTGAAATATTACATTTATTAACGGACAAAAGTGAAAGGCTTTTTTTCATATCGTCAGGATTATTGGTAATAGAAGTAAAAGAAACGTCACCTTCACGTCTCTTTTCATATGGTTCACCTAGTATGACCAGTTCTAACAAAGAAATGGACGATATACGAAATCCCTAGTAGTGGTTACTCGTTAATAAATACACGCGAACAACTCAAACTCAACTGACGTATACTTAGTGAAAGCTAAAAAGTCTAAACACACAATTAGGCCGAATTTTCTTGATGTGAGCAACGGCACTAATCAGAGTTCTTCGGTAACAAATCGACGTCCATTACTACTTGCATGATGGTAAACCGGGCAAACTTGCGAACTTACGGTCCAAGCAATCATTACAACCAGGCCAACAAACGTACATGTGACACATTTGTTACACAAATTCTGTTTGACTGTTCACCAGTAAGAAAGAACGAATAAATAAATAAATGAATGAATGAATGAATGAATAAATGAATGAATGGGAACTTAGTTGAAAGAAATTTCTTTCGGCCGCTGTTTTTATTAGGTGAGAGGGCAGTCCAAGTTGCCCGATTAGGGTGGTATAGAGGGGGTCGATCATCCCATGCGAGAGCAAGTTGATTGAACATTGGGCTAAGTGGGGTACAGTTATTCACGTACGATGCATTGACAAGAAGTAATGGCGGTTTAGTAAGAACTCTGTTGACCCATATTCTCGTTCTCTAGCACAAATATACTTATGGCAGTTTTTACCGACCATGATCGCATGCTAGTGTGCGTCTGGCAAAACATTATAAAAGTTATTTCAAACAATCAATTATTTCTAACAAAACTGAACGAAAAGAATATTCGTAAAAAATGATGCACTGGCTTGTCGAGAAAGTCGAAAAACCACGTGGATCGTAGACATGAGTCACGTTCTTTTTTTTTTCGAGAATATTAAGTCCTGAAAGGCCTGAAAATTCCTATAACCAATTGTTTTCCAATTCCCCTAAGCGGGTACGAGTCATAGTCGAGGCTTCATCATATTGCTCACCGTGTCCAGTGCCTACTTGTCACCTGCCATTAGACGATTGGAACATTTTGACTTCACGTTACGGCTGTGTTCTTCGACTACTGCCGACAAGCCACCGATCTACTTTGCTCAAGAATGGCACAGTTGGCAAGCTTGTGCATGCTTGCCGACTCCGTAGCCTCTAAAGCCTAGCTCGTCAGAAGACGTGCGAGTGCCGATGCCAGGCACCTAACACAAGTATAAGGGTCACCTCTAAATATTTTCTTTTAGGCTTCAGTTTTTGTGCTGAGCTGTTCCGGTGTACGGAACTGCCAGAGAGAACGAGGACGATAGGTTGTGAACACGGAGTGCCCTCGCGACCAGAACACAGCCGAGAAACGGAGACAAAACAAATATCGAGAAAGTAGACTGACCCCTAGTTCACTCTAAAACATCCTCTTTCTACAGTGACCGAAATTCTCCTGCCGCCGAAACGCAGCGTCGTTCGCACTGGACGCGCCCCGTGCCTCCGAATACGCCATCTACCACGGGGCGAACGCGGGATGAATGCGCTGTCACCCGGTTGTTGTCGCGGCTCGCAAACGCCGCTACGCTATCCGGTGGTGTAGTCTCCGATGATTCTAGTACGCAGGAAGCAAGAACAAGCAGTACTGCTTACTTTGCTGGCAAGTGGCTGTCTTGTAATGCTTGAAGAGCAAAAAAAACTGCCGACGCCAGCGCTATTGGTGGGTTCGTCTTGCTTTGCAAGACCACGACAAGCTCGATCACGCCAATGACATGCTCGGTCACCTCTTCCACGAATTAGGGACGTGAAGTAGGCAAAAAGTGGGTTAAACTCCCGTTGGTTACAACACTCAATTAGTACTGTGACATGACAAGAGAGTGGGCTTGGCCGCCACTTTTCGAAATTCTCTGACTGGCGCTCCCATTGGTCCGAGGAGATCGATTTGGTGGCAGACGCCGCAAACATCGGTGCGAGAGCGATCGGCGCGGAGAGGGCCCTTTCAGTGAATGTGGCCGCCGCCGAATCGGATTCAGCGCACTTTCGACGGCTGGAATGCTCAGTGCACGTGAACGCGGCCTAAAAGTGCCTTTAATATTGACTATACCGATTGAGGTGCAGAGTACTAATACTGTAATGCAGCACAAAGATACGCATTTGAGCGTACTGGTTCGAGGTCATTCGCAGGACACAATGCTATATGACGGGTCGCAACTAAAAAAAATGGCAGATCCCACATGCAGTGGTAGTTGGTGATATGCGAAGCACGAATGACAAAGTTTGAGATGTCATTTTAAAATCAGCCCAACGTTACGAGGTGGAGGTAAATGATGCCGTACACAACTTCAGTGTCATGATTATCATGTTTAGATGTGTCGTTTACCTTCGTCATCTATTCAGCTCACGTGATATCAAATTTAGTATATGTGCAGCTAGCGAAACGGCCACGAGCACGCTATGAGCGTGGTATGTTGTCATGTTCTTACATGACACTTGTGTCAGGATTATCTTGTTCCCACCAGTTATATATTTTCGTCATCCATTGACGATACTTAACACCAAATTTGGTATATGTGAAGCTAGCAAAATGACCATGACCGCATAATGAAGGGCCTCGTATATTTCCATGTAGCGTTGACGCGCGCGCTCGCTGGGCACAGCGACGCTACTTTAGCAAAACGCGAGCACTCTATAGTATGACGCTAGGCGCGACCAGCGTCCGTTGGCGCAGCCCGACGGCAACCGGTGCGAAATGCGACATGCTGCATTTCGCGCAAATGCATTACCCCGACAACACTGCGTCTCCCTCTTTTCGTGACGGAGGTGTTGGTGGTAAAAAAACATTTATTTCAGAAAACGTCTACTAGAGAGTGCCGACGTGGCCCATCGGCGTGCTAGAGTGGCAAGACCCTATTCCGGGACCCCAGTGGAGCTGGAAGCTGCCCGTGCGCGCCCCACCAAGGAGCGTTGTGCAGCCAAGGTAGAGCAGCCGAGCAGGTGCTCCTCCCAAGCCTCTCTAGTTGGGATAGGATAAGGGGATGAGAAAGGGATGGGATTAACTTGGCACGATGCTACGACGTGATATGTGTTGGCGAGGACATGACAGGTCGAGCGGGTGCCATTGATTTCCGGCAAAAAGTGCCTGGCGACCACCGGACTGATAAAGGTGTTCGTCTGCAGGCGGCGTAGCAGTCGTTCGTCCGCTTTCTCCAAACCGCGCGCGGGGTCCGGGTAGAGGCGGCGCGAAGCCCGGTAATAAGCCAAAATTTCGCGAAAGCGCGTCAGGTTGGTATTGCCAGATTCCGTCTCGCGACATGGAGGGGCAACGGCCCGGACAGGAGAAGCGCGGGCAGCGGCATTTGCCGCCTCGTTGCCGGGCAGGCCGAGTGGCCTGGGGTCCAGACTATACGAATGGGATGAGGGTTAAAGTGCCAAGAGGCTGCCTATAGTAGGCTAGCCGCCAGCGGGGCAATGGAACAGGCCGAGCGCGAGTCCGTCAGGATGGTGCGTGAGGCAGGGTGAGAGGCGGCCAAAGATATGGTAACCTCTTCAGCGTGCGTTACTGTGTCTGCTCGAAAGGAGAGGCCATCTACGTGTTTGCCCTCTGTAATCACGGCAGCCGTGAAGTGACCCGAGGGGGAGGGACCCAAGACGTCCACGTAGAAAACACCAGGACGATCGGAGTGTCGCGTATGAAGGGCCGTGGCGCGTGCTAGTCTACGGCCAGGATGGAGATCGGGGTTCATATTACGGGGTAGAGGTTCCACCCATAGCTTTTGACGCCAGAGCTCTGGTACCGGCTGCAGAGGGTCTTGGTCAGATATCGGGTTAAGGCCAAATCTGTGTAGAAGACGGCGCCCTGCAGGCGTCTGCGACAGTCAATTGATTTGGTTAACGCGATGAGCTTCGCGCATCTGTGCAAAGGTGTTGTGTACCCCCAGAGCCGTGAATCGGCTGTTGGAAGTTGCAATAGGTAGGTCCAGAGCGCGTTTGTATACTGAACGAAGAAGGACGTCCAGCTGGTGCTCGTGTCGACGACGCAGGCGAAGGTAAGGCAAGGCGTAGAGGACGCGACTGGTCACAAACGCGTGGGCCAATCGGAGGGACTGAGACCCGCAGAGACCGCCGCGCTTGGTAGAAATTCGCCGTATCATGCGGCTCACCTGTTCGCTGGCGCGTCTGAGGCCTGCTATTGTGCCCTTTGGATCCAAAGACATTGTGAGGTGAAGGCCAAGAACCCGAATATTTTGCACTGACGGGATGGGCCCGGACGGAAGAAAAATTTGAGGTGCCGGTAGCGGAGAGACTGAAAGAAGAGCCGATTTAGCTGGAGAGCACTCCGGACCGCATGAACCTGCGTAGGTGTCCACAAGAAGGGCAGCCTTTTGCAGGCGTTCTTCGATTTGCGCTAAGGAGCCGGTGTTGGTCCAGATTGTGATATCGTCCGCATATAGTGTGTGTTCTATTCCCTCGACCTCCCTTAGAAGAGAGGGGAGGTTCATCATCGCCAGGTTAAACAGCAGAGGAGACAGGACTGCCTCTTGAGGTGTACCCCGCGTGCCTACTAAGTACGGGCCGTGTTCGGTGGAATTAAGGCGAATGAATGCGGTGCGATGTGATAGAAAGGCGCGAATGTAGTTGAAAGTCTTCTGCACGCAGTTTGTGGTAGACAGGTTAGTGAGTATAGTGCTGTGTTTGACGTTGTCGAACGCCCCGCGGAGATCGAGAGCGAGCACGGCTTTATCGTTATGGCGCATAGTAGTCGGCTCTATGATACCGTGTTGAAGCTGGAGCAGGACGTCCTGCGCCGACAGATGCGGGCGAAAGCTAAACATCGTGTCGGCAAAGGTCCTCCTGGCCTCCAAGTAGGCGGAAAGGCATTCGCAAACCATGGTTTCCATGAGTTTGCCTGCGCAAGACGTAAGTGAGATGGGTCTCAGTGCCTCAATACTAACGGACTTTGCCGATTTGGGAATGAATGTCACGACCGATGTGGTCCATTCCGTTGGAAGCGGAGAACCGTCCCATATCGAATTTATAAGGTGGAGTAGCGAGAGGTGTGCTTGGTCGGGAAGATTTGCCAGGAGCGATACTGTGATTCCGTCGCGTCCAGGGGCCGTGCCCCGTCGCATTTTCGTGAGGGCAAATCGTAAATCAGAAAGCATGTATGGGGCGTTGAGGTCGGTGTTAGGGGCGCCGAAATACGTATATGCTGGGCCTGCGGGATCAATTGCGCGGCAGATGTAGCGGTCACAAAGTTCTCGCGCGAGTTCATCCGTAGTGCCCTGAAAGGCAAACAGAACACGGTGGAGCTGGCGTTGCGTTTCTCCGCTGGTGGTGGAGGGATCGAGAAGGCTTCTAAAGAGTCGCCACGCACTCTTAGTGCTCATCTGCTTTGCAGCCTTCGAACAGGTGTCTGCCCAGTTAGCATCGGAAAGTTGTGCGGAGTATGCGGCCGCCTCTGCAGTGAGCGCCTCAATGCGAGCGCGAAGTTTCCGATTAAGTTTGTTGCGTTTTCAGCGCTTTATGAGCCCACGGCGAGCGTGCCAAAGATGTAGGATGTGTGGATAGATCGCATGAGTCAAATTAGAGGTTGCAAGGGTGCGAGTGTTCGCTTGTTTCATATGAAGAGCGTATGATGCCCACGCTGCATATTCGGTCGAGGAGAGGCCGGCGGGGAATGGTTGCATTATGAACTGAGTCCAATCGGTGAGACGAGCTTGGCCCCAGTGTTGGCGTGTGAACGAAATGCGGAGTAAAAATTGATCGCTGCGTAGGGTTTCGCCTAAATTTTCCCATGTAGCATCGCGGATGTGACGGGTGAGGGAGAGGTCGGGGCATGTGTCTCGCGTGACCGAGTTGCCGGAACGTGTGGGTTGTGCCGGATCGGTAAGAAGCGTCAGGCTCAGCGAGGAAATGAGCTCCTTGAGCTCTCTGCCCCGGGCCTTCTCGTAGTGGTAACTCCAGTGAGGGCTGGGGGCATTAAAGTCCCCGACAATCACCAGTGGTTGTCGGGCCGCTATACGCAGCGCCCGATGGAAGAGATGCGCAAACGAAGCCCTCGCAAGGCGAGGGGGACAGTACACGTTTAAGATATGTATTGATGGTTGGCCCCTCCGCTGAGACAGCACTGATATCATGCAGTAGTCGTAAGGAAGATCCAGATCGAGGTCAATCTGTATCGCCGTGTAAGCTTTATGCACGAGGAGGCATGTGGTGGTGCCGCCTACATAGGAGCAGTATCCAGAAAGGGATGTAGCAGGGCCAGATTCTTGGAGCGCCAAGACGGCCGGCTGAGAGCCAAGTGAGCCGAGGAAAAGGGAAAGATGTGAACGCTTTCGCCTGTTCCCGAAGCCTCCAGGGTTCCACTGTATGATCTCGAATTTAGACGCAATGTTTGAACGGGACGTACGATTGGTAGCCATTGTGACTGTCTTAGGTTTTATATTTGGTCCTCCATGTCCCGCTCGGAATCCTCACAGGCAGGGAGGGGCACGGAGGCTGGATTGTCCGACGGCGGGGTGGTGGTAGCCACCTTACGACGATGCCGTGGAGCTGTACCCTCACTGCTCACCGAGCAGGAGCGGGAACGCGATGCCTTGGGTTGAAACTGGGTGATTGCCCAGGCTTGAATAGCCTGGGTAACCTCTACTACTATGCGTTGGACCGAGAAGCTGGTGAGGAGGTGATTAATCGAAGCTTCGACGCGCGTGAGGCGTTCCTCTACGCGCGTAGTGCGCTCTTCGCTAGGGAGAGTTTGGTTAGCGGGCAAGAGAACCTGAGGTGCCCCAGGAGCCTCAAGAGCTTCTGGAGTAGATGTGGCACCGGTTCCGAGTGCTGGAGTACACATGGCTGCTTGAACCGGCGGTTTAATGGGAGTGGACTTAGCGCGAGGACTAAGCTTGGACGTAGCTGGCGTAGCCGCCTGGACAGAGGAGGCAATACCGGATGGCCTTGCAGTACACTGTTGTTGGGGTTGAAGTCGCTTATTTAAGAGTTCGAGTTGTTTAGTTAAAAGAGAATTTTGTTTTTGAAGTGCCTCAACTTGCTGGCGAAGGGCCGCAAGTTCGGGAGAAGGAGGATCGACAGAGGGGGGTGAGAGAGGCTTAGAAGCAGCTTTCCCTGCCCAACTGCTCACCTGAGGTACCGCCGCTGGTGCTTCGAGCGGTGGGAATGCTTGAGTGTCGGCGTGGAGTGGTGGACCCGAATGATGCAGGTTGGTGCTGCTGTCTGGCTGTGACGAACATGAGGTGGTCCCTCGAGGAGATGTCGAGGGCTGCTTGCGTTTCCGATATTTTCGATATTTTGCCGTGCAGCCACTGGTCCCAGTCTCATGGGCGCCGTGGCAGAGGAGGCACTTGGGGTGGCAGTCGTGGGCATTGAGACCTGCAGGGGCGGGGGTTCCACATTTGGCACACTGGGTTGGAGCGGCGTGAGGACACTGAGGTGGTCGATGACCGATGGTACCGCACTTGGTGCATACAGGGACCGTTTTCTTGTAGGCGCGGATATACATCGCCACGCAGTGGTAGAAGAGGAAGCGGGGTAACTTCGTGCTCTCGAAAGTCACCACCGCCGCCGCGGAATCTCCGAGTTTGCGGACCGCAAGGATAGTACCTCGAGGCCAATACAGTTCAGACTTTATCTTCTCCGGGCTTTCAGCAGGGTTTACATTGATGACGCCCTTGCATGTATCCCCTGGTGCCTTGGCGTGGCCTTGAACGGGCAGCTGCTGATCCCCCACTTGCAGCTGGGAGTCCCCGAGGAGTCGCTGTGCCATAGGCAAAATGGTGGTGCTACAGACCAAGATGTTCTGTTCCCAGATTGGCCACACTTGAATTTGCGTGGTAGTCCGGTCGCCGAGGTAGCTGCGGATGGCGTCGCCCGCGCGATCGGCCGGGACAAATGTGCGTAGCTCGCAGGGAACGCGAGGTTTCACTACTACGATGTAGTCGTCACGAGAGAGGCGAGGAGTTTGACGCGGACGCCACTTGCGTTGCTTCGCTGGCTGCGAGGACGGAGCAGAGGTAGGCACACCACCGGAGGGATGGCGCACCGGCGTTCCTTGCAAGGCTGGGGAATGGTGGCCCGCCGTGACGTCTCGTTGTTGTTGAGACGCAGACTTCGATTTCGCTTGCTTGCGTTGCCACAGTCTCACCATGTCGTCGAGGTATTCGTCTTCTGATGGCATAGTGTTTACGGAGGATGAAATCTGCATGGACAGCATTTGGCTTGAGGTAGGATCATAGCCCGTAACCACGTTAGCGGCCGCCATCGCCGGGCTGAGAGCCCTTAGCGAGGCGGCGTTGTAGCCGGGAGTGAAGGACGTCCCTCAAGTTGTCAAAACTGGACCCACCTGGACGAAGGTGTTGTCTAGGCGAAGCGGAGAACTTGGTGGTGACGATAAATCCAAGTTTCAGGGGTACCAAGGTGGATGTCCGCAGAAATAGCATAAAATCTACGGAGGCGATGTGGAGTGCGTCCGTCACCATCGAGCGCTCGCAGCGCCCCTCGCAGCGCGGCGCGCGCCTGCAAGTATATGGCAGGTCCGGTGCCTGGCGTCGCAACACCAGCGTGACGCGTCGAAATGAATGCCGGTGAGCAGACGCACCGTATCACATCGATATGTATTGGCGCCTTGACTGTGACATGTAGTCATGTTCTCACATCCCACACATCTCATAATTATCATGTTTCCACCCGTCACATACCTTCGTCCTCCATTAACGTCATGTTATACCAAATTTGGCATGTGTGAAGCTAGCAAAACGGCCGCTAGTGCATCGTTAGTGCGGAATGTTGTCATGTTGTTACATGACACACATGTCGTGATTGTCAAGTTTGTATGTGTTCATTTACCTATGTCGTCCATTCGCGCCGCGTAATACCGCGTTTGCTAGATGTGAAGCTAGCGAAACAGCCGCGAGCGCATCATGAACTTCATTATGAGCATCATGAATCATGAGCATCATGAACTTGTGCGCACCGGAACAGTTATTTGGTTTATGAATGCATCGCCGCTACAGTTTTGCTCTTATTTTAGGTTTTAGATGAACGAATGTGAATTGCACTAGAACTAGAAGCTACCCTCATTACTTTCGTCACAGTCGCTTTCCGGCAGCCATGGAACCCTCATTCATGTTTTGGATGGTGTAGAATGTCCCCGTCATGCTAATCTTACTCTTGGCCTCCGTAAGTATGGTGTCGGTGCAACCTGTTTGTATATGTCCTTATGTCAGTCAAAATTTTAATGAACGAGTCAGCCATTCTAGTACAGTCGAGCCCAGTTCAGTTCAGCCTAGTCAGTGCAGGCCTGTGCACTCCAGTTCAGTCTAGGTCAGGGGGGGGGGAATTATAAAAAGTGGGTAACGATTTAGAGTACTTGGTACTCTACTATGGGAGAGCATAAAGCCGTCCCGCAATTCATCTAGATCTAGATCAGTCTAATTCAGGTAACTTCAGTCCAGTCACTTAAGTCTAGGTCCAGGTTGGTTGGTTAGTTATTTATTTGGAGTAACATTGCAAGACGAGCTAGTTTGGAATGAATGCAGAACAACTTATTTCATGCCACACTGACAGAACGACACCAGCGTTACTATCAACTAAAGGTTTCAGAAAAAGAATATATATATATATATATGTGTGTGTGTGTGTGTGTGTGTGTGTGTGTGTGTGTGTGTGTGTGTGTGTGTGTGTGTGTGTGTGTGTGTGTGTGTGTGTGTGTGTGTGTGTGTGTGTGTGTGTGTGTGTGTGTGTGTGTGTGTGTGTGTGTGTGTGTGTGTGTGTGTGTGTGTGTGTGTGTGTGTGTGTGTGTGTGTGTGTGTGTGTGTGTGTGTGCGCGTGCGTGCGTGCGTGCGTGCGTGCGTGCGTGTGTGTGTGTGTGTTTGTGTGTGTGTGTGTGTGTGTGTGTGTGTGTGTGTGTGTGTGTGTGTGTGTGATAAGGCTATCATGCCATATCGGCACTGCTCAGTATCCGCTGCAGTAGCGACACTTCTTTTTGCAAAATTGTCACTGACGGGAGGCTGATACAAGATGATTGCCCAATGTTGATGTGAAAAGCCTCCACATACTGTCGTGCGGTGCGATAATGGTGCCAAACAAAATGACGGTATTCGAAGAGCGTTGCTTCCTAATACCATCTAGAAAAATATAATCGGGCCGGCTCATTGCCGCCTTGACGTCACTAGTTTCGCCCGAGTGAGTGCGCGTACGGGAGGATGTGAATCCATTGCCACCATCGTCTCCCGTTTAAAGATACGGCGTTCGCGGCGCTATTTTTATGCTTGACCACTTAATTCGGCCTTTTGGGTAAAAAAAGGTGCTGGTTTAAGTAAAGTATTGCGCTTTAATGCGTTTGGAGATTCCACTTGTGGACCATTTCTTCCAAGAAAATGGTCAAAGATTGTGCGCACTCGAACGCGTGGTTGATATATACGAGCAAAATTTGATGGACCGACAAAGTGACGAAATAAATAAGGCAAATTTATTCATTCCTCATCTATTTACACAAACACACCCACACACAAACACACACACACACACACACACGCACATGCACACGCACATGCACACGCACGCACGCACTATCTAGATCATGCAGATAAACTGTTCCTGCTCATTTGCAAGTTTTTCGCAGTTTTATTTCTACTTTTTCGAACATCTCTTTTCATAGACACGTGGTTGTTGATGAGAATGGGTGCTGCTGTCAAAAGTACGATATTATGCACAATATCAGGGCGATGAACATTGCAAGAGAAAACAAAATTTGCTGCACGAAAATCGCTCGTGACCGACAAAAAAGCGGCGTTTCTTCTTTAGGTCTGGCCCCTCTCGCAGTGGTGCGTAATCGTTCATATAACTTATAGCCTCGGAAAAGTATTAACACTGGGTCTATATTAAACCGCGTAGCCCTCGTGGGTGCTTCTACCACACTGCCGCTTCTTGAATCGGTAATTTTTGGTACTGGTTCTTAAACATTATAGCTTAAAATGTAGCTCACACACCTCAAAACAAGTAATGAAAGTGCTTTACCGTAAGTATTTACAGGCATCTAGACTTCTAAGAAACATATATTAGGCTAAAGTGACGACGAGACTAGTAGGAACACCGGGAAGTAGATGTAACACCGGCAAGAAAATACCATGCACAACAGCAATGCACTGTGTATTACAACCACATTCTTTCCATTTTTCTCAACCAAGTGACCAGACGTAATGCAATTCCGCGGCACTAATCGCAAATAGCAAATGTTTACTGACCCTGAAGGAAAAACGCCGCCTCTGAAAACGTACTGCCGCGCGCCTTTATATATCTTATGCCAGAGCTTACGCTAACAAGTCAGAAGCACACATGACACCTTTATTTTAGAGCAAGAACGGAATATCGTGGCGATGGGACCATTGGAATGACTTAGAAATATGTAGTATGGACACACGTACCTTCGGGTCACGAAGAAAACGGATGTCGACGTCACCTGGACGAACAGCACGCTCCCATTTCGTTCTTCGGTCGTCCCTGTCGTTTCCGATAGGAAACTAGAATACTCGAAACTTCGATTCCTTCACCGCAACAATTCGCCGCGCACCATGACCCAACCTTTCGGATTCACTGTCGTACAGATTGCGAATAGCCAGTGCACAAAACGCATGACATATCCACGCTGCAGCTCAACGACACAGAAAAGGACGGTCTTCCCAAGTGCTCGAGTCACCAACAAGCACACCAGCCCACCATGAAAATGTTCATCAGGTTTGGTAATCGATGTCGGTCGAGTGATGAGAGCAGGCGTAGGCACGTCTGCGCAGCGAAAAACACCGACCTAAACGGAGTGACGTCAGAGCCCACGGCAGACACACTGAGCAGGCCTGAAATTACGTAGGTGGCATTGGCCTTGCACGCACAATGAGCAATATCTTTTTTTTAGCAGATTAAACCACAATTTGTTCCTAGGTCTGCTGGGGGTTACCATTAAGGTATTTCGTTTCATGCATGATTTTTTTCGTACTGGGTAGCAATGTGCAGTTAGGTGCGTGTGTACAGGTTGTTGTTGGCGCTTTTGAGGCAAAAACAGTAGGGCTAAAGTTTACTTGTGAGGTCCCAGTTCACAACACCTCGCAGTTTTTTAACAAGTAATCTTGTGCCCTTGTCATCAAAGTACTTTTTTTTCGGAGTGGAAGGTTACGACGCCACCAGAGGCTGTCGATGACCGAATCACGAAAGAGGTCGTCAAGCGCTGCGAAAACCTAGGCCGCATCACGTGAGTCACGTGAGTTCAAACTAGGGATTATGTCACTTCGTTAATGCTTTGACCTCTGTCACCATCGTAGTGATATACTACTAGAACAAACTTGTGTTTAAGGCGTTGATGACCCATCTATCAAATCCGTGGTCCACATTATCTTTTTTCAGCATACTCGTCGTGTAACAGCACACGCAAGCGATGTCTGCTCACCACGTCTCGGTTCCCCATTCCTCGCTAGCTAAACGTGTTAATTCCCTTGTTGCGGTTGTCATTTGTTACTATGAAGGTATAATATGGGTGTCGAAATTTCCAGAGCCCTTTGCTACATTGTCTCTCATAATCACATCGTGGTTAATGGACGTAAATTCCAGAAATAATTATTATTATTACTCACTTTCGCCAAACAAGGCAGCTTCGCCGCTCTCCACAAATCCTTCTAATACTGGCGGATGGCTTGCGGTTGACTTGGCTTGCTCGAAGTGCGAGAAAGTTTCACCTTTTCTCTGTGACTAGGCCCAGAGCGAACTTGGGACTTTCCCATCCTTTTCATCGAAGCGCGCAGCTAAGGGACCATTTTTTGGCATAAATAAAGGAGGAGGAGGAGGAAGGGAAGAAATGAAAGGCAGGGAGGTCAACCAGACGCACGTCCGGTTTGCTACGCTGCACTGGGGGAAGGGGTGAGGGGATTAAAGGAGAAGAGAGAGAAAGAAGTGAAGAGCAACGTGTGTGTAGATGTGACCTTGTCCATTGCACGCTTATAAGCGGTCGCGTAGTCCGGTCGTCTTTAGAAAACTTAGAAAATGCCCGCGTCGCTTTGTTGGCCAGCGGCGCGTAGAGCCATGAGCCAAGTATCTTCTCTTCGGAAAAAGGTCTACTGTCTAGTGTCTCTAACGTTTCGCGTAGCAAGTTGCGTTCGCTCGCAAAACGTTCACATGAACACAGTAGATGTTCTATTGTCTCGTCAGTGTCGCACGATTCCCATCGGGAGCTATCCGCCATTCCTATGCGAAAGGAGTACGCCTTTCTAAAAGCTACTCCTAACCACAGGCGGCACAGTAAAGTTGCATCCTGGCGGGAGAGGTCCGATAGAACTTGAAGCTTTCTCGATGGGTCCAACTTGTGTAGGCGGCGGTTCTTGACACTGGGGTCACTCAGCCAAGTTTCCGACATGGTGTAGCGAACGAGTGAAGGCCCCTTGCAGCGTCGGTTCTCGACAATGGAATTGGGGTTGTCTGGGCGTACGCGTGGGTGGATCGGGCAGCATTATCAGCAAGGTCATTACCGACAATACCACAATGTCCCGGTAACCACTGTAACACCAAGTCATGTCCTTTCGATAAAACTTCGTGAATCACTTCTCTTATTTCATTCACTAGTTGTTGATGCTCCCTCTGTCGTAAAGCTGATTGTAAGCTCTGAAGGGATGCCTTCGAGTCGAAGAACACAGCCCATTTTTGAGGTCGGGCTTCCGCGATATAAAGTATAGCAGCACGTAAGGCGGCAAGTTCCGCTGCTGTGGATGTTGTCCTATGCGACAGTTTGAGCTTTATAGTGACCTGGTACGCCGGGATGACAACAGCACCTGTGGAGCTATCAGCCGAGACCGATCCATCGGTGTAAATGTGGGTCCTCTGGCCGTATTTTTCGTTGAGTAGCGACAATGTCACCTGTCGTAGGACCACTGTTGAATGATGGCTCTTGTTCGTTATTCCCGGAATAGTGAGGTGAGGCACACCTGTGGTTGTTGTAGGCACCACGGGGGTGACGCTGGTCTTGTTGCTGGAGTGAAGCCAAAAGGAAGGCATTCTCTATGGCCAGAAATAATCTTTGAAAGCATCGCGTGTGGTCTTTGAAGTGGCAACACTGCAACATGGTGACCAGGAACTCGGCAGAGGTGTCTTATGTGGGCTCTCAAATTGTCAGTGGGGATGTATGTTCGACTTGGATGCTCTCTTGCGATCATAATTGGCCCGTAGGTTGAGGTGCATCGCGGCAATTCTAAGCACACGCGTAGTGCTTGTCCTTGCAGACTTTCGAGAGTGCGGATATTCGTCTTGCACGTACTTGCCAGTAACGGCAAGCTGTAGCGCAAATATCCCAGAAACAGTGCCCTGTATAGCTGCATCATTGACCTTATCGATGCGCCCCAAGATTTTCCGCAGAGGAACCACACTATATGGACGATGGGAGTTAGCCTTCTCTTCAGGTAATTGCAGTGGGCACTTCACGAAAGGTCCCTGTCAATAATCACACCCAAGAAGCGATGGTTCTTCTGGTATGGAATATTTTGTCCATTGATGGTAACGGGGTATTGTGTCATGGCTCTGCGAGTAAACGCAACCAATGCATATTTCTCTGTTGAGACGGAAAGACCTTGCTTGTGGAGATATGAGCATGTCAGGGCGGCAGCCTGCTGGACTCTTGCACGTACTTGTAGACGAGTTACAGCCGAAGTCCATAGACAAATATCGTCAGCATATATGGATATAAGGATGGTACTTGGCAAAATTTCACGAAGTCCTACCATCACGAGGTTAAATAATGTGGGACTTAATACGGCGCCCTGAGGGACGCCACGGGACGTATAGTAATTGGTGGTAGGTTCATCTGAGGTTTGTACAAAAAAGGACCTTCTCGTCAAATAATCCTGGATCCATTGGAACATCCGACCACCGATTCCAACAGCTTCCAACGAGTCTAGGATGGCTTTATGTGTTACGTTATCATAAGCCCCTTTGACGTCGAGGAATAGTGCATAAATAAGTTACAACAAGTCTAATTGACCCTACCCTCATAAAACAGCCTCTGTGAGGGCCTCTTGTTTTTTTTATTTTTTAACAATTGGCCTTATTATAATCATTCGACCATGATACTTCGGTTTTTTCACTCCGCGCATTCGAGCTTCATTCTTCCTCTCACAGCTTCTCCGAGTCGGTGGTCGTTTTCCTGTTGACCCTGAAGATCCTCCTCACACTCACACAAAGGCCGCACTTCATTCCCGGCTGGAGTGACACCTTTCCTCACCAAAAGTACGTATTTATCATTTGTTTATTCGACTACCTGTGAATGACGGAACGAGTAACAACGTGCCTTTTTTTTTCTACTTGAGTTCTGCGCGTTCTGTTTACCAGCGCAGGCCTTCGACATAAGCTATGCGATCATTCCGCGCTTTCCCGAGGCAACGCCGGTGGGCGCATTTTTAAACGTACGAAATTCCGGAGTACCTCTAAAAATCAACTAAATTATGCGTCATTATATGGAGGGGTCTCTGCATATTCTCCTTCAATCAAGCCGCGTGGCACGAAGATTTTGGATCTCAGATTAACAGCCTGCCTTTGATGTTCGGTAGAGTCTCACTTAAGTACACTCGACGTCGAGCTTGGTTATTCGTCGATCGGGTATTCGTTGATTGCCAGTTAGCTGTCAAATGACCAATACAAGATATTGGTTATGCATTTAGAGGAAGGCTAAGCTTTACCAAGCATTATTTATCAGTAACTAATTGTTCTTTGATTATCGCTTAGGTATTGAATCCATTCAATTGGTCATTACAAAGTATTGTCCCTCCATTCTGAGGTAAGGTGATGTGGCCAAGCATTTTATTCTCACCCAACTCACCACGCATGGCATTGTCACTCTAACAGCATCCCTCCATCCGTGCATTCCTCAGTCCACCTGCAAGTCCGTCCGTCCATCCGTTTGTCCATGCGTGCGTCCATGCCTCCATTCGTCCATGCATGTTTTCATCCCCCCGTACGTGTGTCCGTCCGTCCACCTGTGCGTTCATCTCTTCATCCGTCTGTCCTTACATCCGTTCGTGCGTCTGTCTGTCCATTAATCCATGCGTTCGTCCGTCTGCATGTCCGTTCGTCCGTCCTTTCATATAGTGAACACTCCAAGTACCACCATCTCGCATCTTTTCATCATATTTTCATCGCATCTTTTCATCATAGCGAGATGGCGGTACCATATACAAGTACCGCCATCTCGCTGACATTCTAAAGACTAATCGAGAGGTGACTACTACTACAAACACGGGACGACCAGCCCACGGCGTAAGGAGCTTGGCCCCTAAAACAGCAAAGACTCTGCGCCGCAATTTTTATTAGCTCAACATTTGCATCAGGCAGTTTGCACGCGCTATTCAGTCAAATCTCATTACAAATAGTATTCATGAAGCGTTCCCAATGTCGCCCTGCACGCCATTAACCTGAAAAGGGTGAGAGGTTCGAAGATGAAGAGCTTGATGGGTCAACGTTCGGGGCCTCTTTACGTCATCGGCATTCATTCATGGGTTCTGTGGTAACGCTTATTACGTCATCGGCATTCATTCACGGGATCTGTGGTAACGCTTGCGCACGTCATAGTGAATTGCGCCAGGGACACTAGGTAGATGCCACAACTCAGCACTGTTCAGCTCAAAGCGAAGGTAAAAGTTAGCCCCCCCCCCCCCACCAAAAAAAACGCGTATGTGACACAGAAATCCGTGCAGCCTATGAGGAAGCCATCATCCTCATAAACGCGCGTTTGCCACAGAAAGTGGGCAAGTTCCACTGCAAACAACTCTCGCTAAGAAGGCAGAAGGCACCAGTTGGCCCAATAAGTGGAACGCGCGTTACCAGAGTCGCACCACTGTAAGATGATACTTCGTGGCTGCAATAGGTTGTGGCTATACTATCACCTCAAAGCTTAACTGCGACACAACATATCGGCGCATCCTTAATTGAAAGGGACACTAAAGAGCAAGCCGATCTTTCGCGTATTTGTAAAGTAGAATTTCACTATCCCGAAAACACCATTCTTAACCCGACATGACACTCGGTTAGCGAGAAAACGCGCAAAAAGAATATCCGGGTGGAGACACCACGCTGACATTCCCGCACCAAACGTCGTGACGTAGTAAATTTTGAAGGTGTATGCTGGGTCCTACCAATGAGCCCTATATAGCTTCCACTCGATAAAAATGAAGTGCTTCGTGATCTGTGGGTACCATAGACCTATAGCGTGCGAAATTTTCGAGCGTGCCACTGTTGAGAAAATGCGCAAAATACATTTTGAAATTGCTTACGTCACGCGTGAAGAGTTCGGCACGAAGTTTAAAAATGGAAAACTTCAATTTTGATTTTCTCTGCAAATAATGACCCCATGACAGTAAAACTTATGACATTGGAGTTCTCAGTGTATAGTTTATCAACATGAACTAAGTCATGGTTTCTCTTTAGGGTCCCTAGAAGACTTCTTTGTTAATTTTTGCATGAGAGTGGTATGGTCTAGATCCAAAACGTCCCTACTAATACTTCAAAGCTTTGATTGATATGTGGGGTTTAACGTCCCAAAACCACCATATGATTATGAGAGACGCCATAGTGGAGGGCTCCGGAAATTTAGACCACCTGGGGTTCTTTAACGTGCACCCAAATCTGAGCACACGGGCCTCCTTCATTTCCGCCTCCATCGGAAATGCAGCCGCCGCAGCCGGGATTTGAACCCGCGACCTACGGGTCAGAAGCCGAGTACCTTACCCACTAGACCACCGCGGCGGGGCAATACTTCAAAGCTTAATAAAGAGTTTTAGGGGCGAAGCTTCTTATAGCGGTACCCGTTCATCCCTCTTAGCCGTTGTAGTAGTCTGTAACAAGTATAACATTTTGACCTCGAAGGTGGTGCCGGTAAAAGATTTCTTCTGTGCGTTGTTGAACAATAAAAGATAATGCTCAATGTACATGCCAATAGCTGCTAAGGGGGAATGAAAGACAGGAGAATTCGGCTTTAATTAACGGCAACACTGCGAATTTTTTATTGTTCAACAACGCACAGAAGACAAGAAAGGGTTGCTACGTTATACTCGCTGGGCGTAACCTCCTAGGTTTTAGATAGGTTTAGCGAGCGTTGAGCCGCAGTGCCATGAATACAATGAAGTAGTATATACCATGAACTCGAGGTGGTTAAAGGTGGGAAGTAGATACGAAGCGCAAGCCATACGAAAGTGTGCGTGTGCCACCTCTCGTTTAGTCCTTGGAATGTCCGCTGGACGGTGGTACTTCTATATGGGGAATATATGATGCAAAGATGCGAGGTGGTGGTACTTGGAGTGTTGAATAGATGGACGAACGGACACACAGACAGATGCATGGATGGACGCATGAACGGACGCAGGGGCGGATGCATGGACGAACGCAGGGACAGACGCACGAACAGACGCACGTGCGCCCAAGTCTGAGTACACGGGGCTACAACATTTCCGCCTCCATGGGAAATGCAGCCGCCGCAGCCGGGATTTGATCCCACGACCTGCGGGTCAGCAGCCGAGTATCTTAGCCACTAGACCATCACAGCGGGGCAATAGAAGAGGCGCACACAAGTAACTCTAAGGAATGGTAGCATTTAATCACGCGGCGCTGACAGTGCAATGCGATGCTCAAAAGGTGTTTCCAACGCTTTGCTACGACGTCACGGTGGTGGCCCCGCCCGTCGCTTTGCATTCTACAGTGTAGAACCAATATGGAGAGCCAATATTTTATATGGGCTATCTATTGCAGCAAGCAGTGCACGTCAGCCCACTGTGCACTTGACCTTGAGAAGACGCTAGTTCCAAAAAGATATAGAATAAAACAAGAAAGGGAAACATTTGACGCGTACGTCATCAACAAGTTGGGCAGCATATGCATCAGTAAGCCCTTTCTCGTCCCATTTTCTCCTGAAATAGATCATCTCGACGATTAGCCTGGTAGCCGGTTTTATCTGATTTTATCTTGTTTTATCACGTGGCGATGTTGTCGGTAACAAGTAGTTCTTTGGCCTTACATATGCAAGTGACGCAAAATAAAGCTTGGTTGCCAGTGCTCATTTTGCGGTCAACTTCTTTCTTACAACCTTGTACGCAGCGCCACACCTAAAAATTACAATGAAATCTGACCATTGTGGTTGCTAAAACGATTCACGCTATAGATCGTGCTTCGCGGCACAGCACCCCAAATTCAAATACGGGCTTATGAACTAACGCATGATCCCAATATCCATTTTTGCCATTCTCGCCACGAACGCAGTTATAAAGCGAGTGACATTTTTCAACAAACCAACGCGGCACATCGCAGTCAAGTTTATCCGCGATATTTTTTTTTTCGAGGCATGCACTAGAAGTGAAGATTCTTTTTTTATCTTGCTTTCTTTTTTATTTTTTTAAGTAAACGGGATGGCATATCGTAGCTAAAAACGACATTCAAAAGCAGGGTCCTATCAGTGAATGCTATGAAGAAGAGTCGAATACTGTTCGTAGCAAGCCTCTCATGCAGCTGAAAAAAACAAGTAGCAGAGGCTACGCTCGGATAACTGAAGCGCGACCACTGATTGCGTATACATGACTGTATACCATTCGGCAACCTACCAGCCGTCCCACCTACGACCTCAGTCTTCAGTGAGCCCCGATTGGTGCTGGTTCGTATTCATCCACCTTTGAGAAGAAGATACCACAGCCTTTGAAAGTTGACACAGTGTATTGTTTGTTGAAATCTCATCTGCGACAGGGGCTATTCGAGCTGCTAAATATCGCAGATAATCACATAAAATGCTTTAAAGTAACAGACGACTAAGCAGATTTTATCTTTATCACATTTCGATCCCCATCCGTTCTCTAAACGTTTTCTCCGAATATATTGAAACCTTACATACCCCCCCCCCCCTTCCTCTGTTCTTGATGCTTGCATGAGCAGGCAATAGGCCACTTCACCCAGACCTACCTTCAAGGCTTTCAACCATCTCACTTTGTTTAAACTCCGCATCACACCTACAGCGCGCAACGTTGAGAGTATATATCAGCTTCGTTTGTATGTTTGTTCTTACAACAAGGAATAGTTCAGCACGTTTATCTATAATTACTCCTAATTCTTCTCTATTTACCAACAAATGAGAACATAAATTTTGTATCATAAAGGTGGAAAAGCATCAAATAACAATTAATACCTTATTTTCAAGAAATATGCGTATTGCTGCTGTTCTATTGAGTGTTATTATTATTATTACTATTTGCAGTTCACCAAGCTGCCTTAAGAGAGGCTCACTCAAGGATTGTTCAATCATTTATAACTACAAAACGCACGAAGACGCCCATTTTGAAAAACGAGAAATGCTAATCTTGCATCGCTTCTGCAGCATTGCATGTTGGGTATGTAAGATAGGTTGGCCCTAAACTAAGTCAAAACTTAATGAACGCGGAAGCGCGCGATTTTTAAGCTGGGCGAGCTTACTTAAAACGGCTTCGAGGCCAGCCCCGATATGAACGCTGTTTCAATAACGTCTATCCTTGCAGTACTTGTATTCGTACGAAAAGTTCGACGTAGAGTGCGCAGCGGACGGCGTCGTCTCTACCGCAGCATGACCAAGGACGCCGCGAGTGACACAAGCACGCTCACGATGCGTGCTAATGAGAAATCGGCCACTGTCGGAGCCGCAGAGGCTCTCTGCTCCTGACACCGTGATCTCAGCCGGGCGCCGTCGCCGAGACACGCGGCGTAGTCGACCAAATGGGTAACGATGTGCTGCTCCAAGACTCCGTGCACCATGTGCGCCATCGGGCCAATGGCGTACAGCGCCACGTCTTCACCAGCGTGCGTCTCTAGCCGCAATGTGACGGCGCTCACCTGCTGGTAGTCCACGGCCTCTGCGAGGTCAAATCAATCAATCAATTGATCAATCAATCAGCCAATGTTATTTCAATCATTACGACGTACTGCTTGAGAATAGATGCCGCAGTAAATAACTTGACCTCCTCGAACGATCATTGGGGTACCACAAAAGCTTTGAGGCTTCTTCGATCGTATACCAAACTTTTGTTGACAGGTCTCTTTTATTTTTCGACGAATGTCAGTAGTTCACTCCCAAATTAGTCGCTAATTAAATAGCGGCGCCACATGACCGAAACGTCAACACAACGTTAGGGAATGTGCCAACAGCGGCGTCGAGCAGCTGTATGCATGTGGGAGTAAATGTGGCAGTAATCAACTGCGCACCTAGTGGCAGTATAGGCATCACATCTTGATGACGTCTGCACGAGATGAGAGCAAGAGGTAATATTCAGCGTAACGAGAACTCACCAGGCATCTCAACGCACCGACTTGCAAGAGGGAAATGGTACTGCTGAAAACGCTTCAAGAATAGGAACGCGCTTGCTTGCAACGAATAGCATCCGCCCTATCTTGACACAGACTATATTGAAGGTATTAAATTTCACTTTGTAAGGCATTGTTGTGATGTTATCTTACAGAACTTCTTCTGGGTGTCTATGATATACCATTTCTTTTAGTTGAAAATGACGAAGAGATAGTTTGTGATGCATGATAGTTTGCTATTTTGCCGAAAAGGACAGGTGTCAGTGTGATTGTCATGAAGATTGACGACCACGTGAAGCTGCTGCTTCGAAACTCTTGGCATGACTGCGCTATAAGGAAAATCCGTACGAACCAATATTAAGAAATGCTCTTGATATCTGTGAAAAAATGCGGCCGTGTTAGCCCATCTTTGAGGGGTAGCGATAGAAGCATGTCGGGTTGTTCTTTGTTGACGTTGGTTAGGTCGAAGTATGATGTTGGTGATCACGTTACCACAAGCAGTATTAGCCTGGTAGACCTCGCCGACAACTTAGTGACTCTTTTCAACCTGTATGTCTCGTCATGCATCACTTACACCAGTCTCAGGCGTATAACGTAAAATAATACCAGACGCCACCTTTCAAATGATTCGTGCACCTTCCGAAACTCCTCGCTCTAATTGCAAGAATACATCCTTTTCTTAATATTGTCGATTAGCATCTCCCTTTCAAAACAAAAGCGCTTACAGTACCAGATGCAGTGGTCTATATCGCAAACTTCATTGCACTCAGGGCACAATGCGGAAGGAGCTTCTTTGTGTAAACGATATGCTGGAGAAGCACGCTAGACACCCAGGTGCCCAGCACAAAGCATGCGCAAAATAGAAGCAGGAGAGGGTTGAAATGGAGACGGACGCCCCCCTTCCCCCTGATCATCCGAAGTGGGGCGCCAAGGCTACCACCTTTCTTCGTTTATTCAATGGGGCAATTCACATCGTTTTTAATGTGCAGGGTTATGGCAACACGTGCTGTTAATGGCCACCGACGCCCTCTGGCGTGTCATTCGAACTGCTTACTTTCCGCCTTTACCTTTGAAGATCAAGAAACCAATGGTTGGCCTTTGTGGGAAGCACGTCGTCCCTTTTCATTTTTGCATCCATGGTGAAGTTCACCTGTTTGCTTTTTTTTCTCGAAATTGACCAAACATTGACCAACGGGGGGGGGGGACACTGTTGTGACATATGACTTGCTCTAATGGAAAGCTCTGCGCACCCTATGGCACCCCTTGTGCCTTTGTTGACGCCCTGTTCTTCAGCAGCACTAACAATAGTAGGGAGTCTTAGAATAGCGCACCACAAGCCCTTGCGGTGCAGCCGCTGACACTGCGCATGCGTCGTAACGCTAGCCGCTGTTCGTGTTTGCTGCCCGCCCGCAGACAATCCGAGATAGCGGATGGCGTGTGCGGCCCACAAACGCTGGTTTCGAGGCTACGGTGTCGTTGCAATCGTGTGTTGCGGTTTGCATGAGGGCAAATGCTATTCTAGAGCTCGTATGTCGCCCGCTATGCCAGGAACGCCCTCAGCGCTTGCAAACGCTACTGTAATACTTCCTTGTAACTCGCACTGCACAGAACGTAAACTCACCCGTGTTCACGTCGGCCTTCCTCTTGGTCGTCGAGGGCACATTGGCGTAAGAGAGTGTGGTGTAAGGAAGAACGTCCTTCTCGGAGATTCCGGCAAATCCTAGGATAGGGTTTCCCCTTGCAGGGCAGTCGTTCATGGTGAACGAGTGCGAGTGGTCAGCGGTGACCAGCACCAGGGTTTCGCGCACGTCAACCAGCTCCAGGACAGCGGCCACCGCATCGCTGAACTCCGATGTCTCGCGCAGCGCCAGCGCAGCCCGATTCTCGTGGTGTCCGTGGTCGATGCGACCGCCTGCGAGTCACATTGTGGGTTTTTAATATTATTCAAGGTGGAGGACGATTGGGCCAGTTGGTGATACGTGATCTAAGGGTACTAAATGGTAAAAAACACGGACGGGAAAAAGGCAAGGACAAGCGCAACTTTAAACCGCGACAAACTTTCATATTGGCGAAAATGCATCGTATCCTCCTGCCAGCGCTAGGTAACAAAGCCAGGGTGGTTTTTAAATGGAGAACAACAATGAACTTTCACGCTGGCTAAAACTGTTCGAGGCTAGCCTATGCGATATCAATGTAACAAAGCCGGAGTTGCATGCGGAGTAGTTTTTAATGAGATAACATATATAGGAAATATCATATAGTAAAAAGTTCTCCGGACGGATACACGCGTTCTTATCCGACCATGTGTCTGCTCACTTCCCCTTCACCTTACTAGGGCGAAGGAAGTCGTGCCTAATATAGGCTTCGGGTAGGGGTGGTGGTCCTAACACCAGCTTTTATCTCAACTTGGAGCTATAGTCTCACTTACCTTTGGGTGCTACCTGTCCATACTGCTGTATTACAGTGACGCAAACACATGCATGCTGTCTTACATCGAAATGTTTTGGGCTACAGTCTGAAAGCCCCCGTCACCTGCCGCAAGCCGTCCTTCGTTACAGTGAAATGACCATTTACGACCGCTAGATGCATAACAGATTCTACGAGACTTGAAATCACTCGCAATACGAGCCCATGGTAAAAAACATCTGTTATGCATGTACACCAAAAATATTATGCATCATGGGCAAGTCTGCGAGACAACCAAGCAACAAAGCATTCAGAAAGAAAACCTTCGTCAGGCTCATGAAATGGTTATAGTGTACAGATATCGATTCAGCGGTGGCGAGGAATACGCATTCTGGAAACTTTAAAGCAGAGAGTAGACTATCGTTCCTTCTAGTGAAGTCTTTGAGAAAACTGAAAGATAAAAACAGTACGGGAAGCACCTAATTTCACGGACTCCCAGTTCATGTACAGGCTTTTCCGACATTGGTGAAACTTTTCTGTATCATTGAAGGCTCAGACGAAGAGTCTAAGTACACGCGCCCGCTCACTCACTACTAATCATGCCTACAAGTTTCGTAAAAACAAACACTATGCAGCGCTACACATCGAAAACTGCTCTTTTTTTCTTCTTTACAAGGGCCTAGTGAATATGGGTGTGATTTATTTACACTTCGAAGGCCTGCATACATGGTATAACACTTCAGAAACATTACTCCAGAGGATGAAGTACCTAGTACTTTAATAAACAATTATATCGGGCAAGTTGGTATGAATCCATCTTAATAGAAAGCGCACAGCTTTTCACAGTAGCTGTAAGTATGTCTCGTGTTTCTTTTAACACATTGTGCACTTCCTACCAAGATTGGTCCCTAGTACGATAAGGTGGCATTAAAGGCGTAACTAAAAAAAAGTCACCGCTTTGCTGCAAAGGCGAGGCAATGAGAGCGATAGCAACAAATTGGAAGGCCAGGCGCTCAATGGAAAGCGGATCTTTCGACCTGCTTTCCATTCTGCACCGTTCCTTACGTATCTCACGCCAAATGACGCACTAAACGTACTCAGAGGTACATATGAACGCGAATAAGCGCCTCAGTTGTCACTGCGCTGTGTTTGAAAAGTACGCCTTTTTCGCAAACGGAGACTGCGATGATTGCAGTGCACTTGTACACCCGGTGACTACCACAGTGTCGTTCCAGTGAAAGCGCAAGGCCATCCAAGGCGTAAGGTTGTCCTCACCGCGAGATAAGCGAACGCACGTGTGAGCGTCCACCCTGCCTCCGCAGGGCAAAGTACACGTGGGATGAGAGCTCGCTCTACAGCGTCTTGACGATGTGGCGACGTCCGCACATTGCGCCATCTCGCTGGTAATGCTGAAAACAGGATAGTTGTCCCAGAGATACCCATCACCAGTAGTAGGTGGTAGATACAAAGAGTTTGCCGTTTGAACGTTGAAGGAGGCGCTCCTCCGTGGCTCAGTGGCTAAGGCCTCGCACTCACTATTCAGAGGCCCGATGTTCTATATCTCGCGCCGGACTCTTTTAGGGGCAAAGCTCCTTGAAGCGGCACCCGTTCGTCCCTCGAAGTAGTGCGTAACTTGTCTTACGCTCTAACCTGCAAAGTGGTGCTGGAGGTAGATTTCTCCTGTGTGTTGTTGAACAATAAAAAAAAATCTCAGCGTGCGCGTTAACTAAAAGCCGAATTCTCCTGTCTCTCGTTTCCGATTAGCAGTCATTGGCATTATCCTGAGCATTATCTGAAAAGAAAGGGTTGCTACGTTGTACTCGCTGGGCGTAATCTCCTTGGTTTTAAAAAGGTTTAGCGAGCGTTGGGCCGCAGTGCGATTAATACAGTGAACTAGTATATATCATGAACTCGAGGTGGTTAAAGGTGGGCAGTAGACACGAAGCGCAAAACCTAAGAAAGCGTGCGTGTGTGACGTCTCGTTTAGTCTTTGGAATGTCCACTGGATGGTGGTGCTTCTATATGCGGAATATATGATAAAAAGAGGCGAGATGGGGGTACTTGGAGTGTTGACTAGATGGACGAACGGACACACAGACAGATGCATTGACGGACGCACAGATGGCTGCACGGACGGATGGACGCTTGGACGGACGCAGGAACGGATGCATAGATGAACGCACGGATGGACGCACAGATGAACGTGCGGACGCACGAACAGACGCACGCACGGACCGGCGGATGGACGCATGGACGGTCACACAGACGGACGCATGGACGGACGGAAGCAAGAACGAATGGACAGACGGATGCTTCGCCCAACTCTCCATCATTCACCCCGTGGATACGCTGCCATTTTTTTCTGGTTCATTTTTCTTTCTTGTGTCTTCATATATATATATATATACGTATACATATACAGTAAATGACGGAGACGCCGACGCCGGCGGCGAAATCCAGCCAAGAGTTCTATGGCAATAAAATTTAAATCTGTCAAAAGATAAGTAAGAGGTGACTTTATTAACAGAAACACTAGCGGCAGCCGTCCCATTTGAAGTAAACACATTGTCAAAGACGTTTTTTGCTAGCTGAGTAAGTACATGGCATATGAAAACGGCACTAAAGTAACGTCGTCAAAGTAATTTCTTACTTTTACATCTCTCAGAGGCTGGGTGGAGACGCTCTAGGTGCCGACCAGTGCGGAAGCGGGAACATCGGCTCCTGCTTTCAAGAATGTTTTCCTGTGGTATTCACAAATTTGTCGCCGAGTTTTCAGTCCTATCGTGTGCCTAAGTTCTCGAGAATTTAGCAGATACCACCTTTGTGCTGGTGAGTGGACTTTCAAACCGTTTTTGGGACATGTTTACACGGCAACGCCACTAACAACAAAGGAGGCGATTGTCGCCGATGCGCCGACCCAGCGCCAACGTGACTCAACTCTCTGCGCGTTCCAGGACCTGCAACTGAGAATGGAATACCAAGTAGATGGAGAGGACATCTCTCCAGAGGATTGTGGAAGACATGGGTTGGAAGGAAGCCGAAACGAGACGCTGAAGGAATAAGCAAGCCGCGGTTAGCGTTCCTGCTGCCAAGGATTCAACGAAGGCTGGCATTGCGAGAGACGCTCGAGCCAGTCGTAGTAGGTATGATACCAAGCATACAATCGTGTGAGCTGGACGCATGCCGCCACTACCGAAGGACTTCAGCAACATTGTGCTACGACCACGTGGAGGAATAAATATCTCGAGAATTGGCACTGGAGCCGTGGCAGACGCGATAGTACTGGCGGCCGGCGTCAAAGAGGATAAGGCCATGCAGGAAATCATCTGTTCCAACTTGCGGCACAACATTATGGTGGCAAGCACTCCGGACCAAGACAGAGCTTCAAGATACCTCAAGGTCAAGCAAATTGACATTCGAGGCAAAGTTTTCGAGGTTATCGCGTACGCCACGGCACCCCACAATACTTGTGAAGGAGCGATTCATAAGATCCCCGTAAACGATACTCAGGACATTTTGACACGAAAAATTGTGAACACAAACAACCCGCTCGCGCTGCAAGCCAACAGAATCAAGGACAGCGGGACAATCATCGTAGCGTTCGAAGGACAATAGGTGGGTGCCCATGTTCGTGAGATATGGACCTTCACTTTTGCAGTGCTCCCTTTATCGCAAGAACATCGATATTTGTTACGTCTGTGGAAAGCTGGGACATCGGTCAGATGTCTGTCCGAACCAAGCTGAAATCATCTGCAAAGGCTGCGAGATCAAGAACACAGATAGCCTACACCAGTGCAATCCAATATGCAGGCTGTGCGACGGTCACCATCCCGCAGCAGACAAGTAGTGCAAGAACAGGTTCTTAGTGCCATACGTCGTCAGACACAGACGTTGGGAAAGATAGCGAACAGCCGCAGAAGCCCGGGACGCGTCAATCACATCGAGTCCAGACATCAACGACAAGCAGCTTATTCCAGCCTACGGGACCTAGAGCATCCAGACTACACAAGAACAGTAAAGGCGGCCCCACTCCAGAGGGAGGTCGTGTTCAAGAAGAGGTTCTAGACCAAAGGCCCGCTCCCGATCACGGGGGCGCTCGAGTTCTCAAGGTCACTATCAGGGTCGGGATCAGCCTGGGCGGCACACGAATGGCCAGCTGCCTGGCGTTCAGTTGGAGATCACGGCTTCACACCCGGAGAGGAAGCCTGTATGTACGTCGAAAGGCAGCTGGGCTGAGCGAGTGCGCAACGGCGCGGCACAGGTGATGACAGGTAAGCTGCCAGAGCATGATAGAATTGCACAGCTAGAGCAAGAAAACGCGAGAATTCCAAAATCGAATGAGAGGCTATCAGCTCAGTTAAAGGAAAGAAAAGTTCTTCTCACTAAGCTAACCAGCGCACAGTCTTCACAGCCAATGCCTCAGCCAGTTGATGTCCCTGTAGCTGAAAACGTGGGGGACTCGAGAACCACAAAAAAGAGGGCAGCCATGGCAGTGCACGTGGAAGCCAACCAAACGACCATGTCAGATACGATAGAGGTCTGACACGCTCAGCAAAGTAGTAGCCAATCTTAGCGAGCAGATGGGTAGGCTACAATCAAGCGTGGCGGCACTGGAAGATCATATGACTGTGCATTAAAAAGGTCGAAGCATATCTGCACAACACAGCAAGTCCTCCTCATGCACCAAACTCACCCCTTCGGTCACCAATACTAGTGGTACCAAACCTGTCGACAGGTGCAGCATCAGGCTCTGGCCGCCCATGTAATAACCATGATGGCAGCGCTACGTGAAGCATTTCGTATCTGGCAATCGAACTGTAGAGGTTACCTTAAAAAGAAGGCAACCCTACAGCAGTATATCAGGAGCAGCCAAGAAAAGCCTCATATTATATTATTACAAGAGGCCCTTTCACCGCAAGCAACGTTGCCTGGATTCCGGCCTGCAATAGGGGATACTGAAGGGAGGGGAGTCTGCACCTTCGTATGCAACAAACTAACGCACGTAACCCACGACCTCAAGATAGAAGCAGGCCGGTCGGAACACGTCATGGTAGAGATCCTGCCAGGTACCAGCAACCGTCAGAGCATTTTCATTCTTAATATATGCAGCAGTCCAAAGGAAGAAAAGCAAGAGTTCGAGACGGTTCTAAAGAAAGCTGTTAATATCGCCGGGAAATGTCCACTCGTCATAGTAGGTGATTTCAATGCCCGTCATCATACATGGGGTTACAAGTACAGCACGGGGAAAAGAAATCGATTTTGGCAAAGCGCCAGTGAACTTGATTTCACCCTAATCACGAACCCCAGCCTACCAACAAGGCTTGGTACATCTTGCTGCAGGGATTGCACCCCGGAACTTACATTTGCAAGGAATATCAAGAAGGCCCAGTGGATGAACCTTGCTGTAGACCTAGGGAGTGACCACTGCATTCTTGCCACTACCTTCTCCATGGAGCGCAAAAAGCAGAGAGAATTCCACTACACAGACTGGGATAAGTTCAGGAAGGTAAGGATGGAAAGGAAACAAGATGGTCACAGCCAAGGCTTGGAGCAGTGGGTCAAACAGATTGAAGAGGACATCAAATTTGTCTCCTCCACCATTACCACAGATTTTCCGGTTGAAAGACTGGACTGCCGGCTCGCTCATCTTCTTGAGGCAAAGCAAGCATTACTGAACCGTTGGAAGGGTCATCGCCTGAACCGAAGACTTAGGAAGAAGATAGCTGAGGTAAACAGACCAGTCGAGGAACATTGTCTCGCACTATCCACGCAGCAATGGGACGAAATTGGCAACTCCGCCGTTGGTCAGATGCGCAATGGCAAGACATGGATGATGGCGGGACAGCCGGCTCGCTCATCTTCTTGCGGCAAAGCAAGCTCTACTGAACCGTTGGAAGGGTCATCGCCTGAACCGAAGACTGAGGAAGAAGATAGCTGAGGTAAACAGATCAGTCGAGGAACATTGTCGCGCAATATCTAGGCAGCAATGGGACGAAATCTGCAACTCCGTCGTTGGTCAGATGCGCAATGGCAAGACATGGAATATGTCAAAACATCTCCTCAATGAAAACACCACCAAAACAAATAAAAAGGATGTTATCGCTCAAACTTTGCATAAAGAGATAGGGCGTACTACAGAACAGCAAGTTGTGCAGCGGCTCCTGCATAAGTACCTCCCAATCAAAAGAGGATTGGCACCACCAAGTAGACGGTACCAGGGCACGCCCAATCCAGGTCTTGAGGGCAACTTTATTATAGAGGAGATCACAAGAGCCTTGCATGATCTCAACTGCAGGTCAGCCCCTGGCCCGGACGGTATATCAAACAAGGCCCTTCGTTACCTTGATGATGGTTCAATTGACACCCTCAAGAATATGATCAACGCATCATGGAGAGAAGGCAGGGTGCCACAGCAGTGGAAGCTGGCCAGCACGATTCTTATTCCTAGGCCAGGAAAGCCCCGTAACTTGGTCAATATGAGGCCAATATCCTTGACATCATGTATCGCAAGGTTGCACAACATGCCATACTGCACAGGATAAACAAGAACTTGGGAGATAATGACATATATACACACACTATAGTTGGATTCACGGCAGGACTATCCACACAAGATGCAATGAAGCTTATCAAACACCAGGTCATCGGCAATAAAACTAGAGACGTGAGAGCCATTCTGTGCCTAGATCTAGGAAAAGCGTTTGACAACATCCACCACTCATTCATACTCGAAGCAATTTCCAACCTTGGTCTGGGGAAAGCCATCTATGACTACATCCTGTCCTTTCTTAAAGATCGCAAAGCCGTGATGAAGATTGCAGATATCGAGGCCGCAGCAATCGAACTAGAAGCAAGGGGCACGCCGCAAGGGGCAGTGATTGCACCAATGCTTTTCAACATTGCCATGATTCGACTGTCAAAGAAATTATTGAGCATTGAAGTATTGAAGCACAGCATCTACGATGATGACATTACCAACTGGTGCACAGGTGGAAGCGAGAAGCAGATTGAGAGTGCCTTGCAAGAGGCGATTGACACCGTAGAAGAGTACCTTCGTCCTTCTGGGCTCAAGTGCTCCTCGAGTAAGTCAGAACATTTACTGTAACGAACTTCACGCCGGGGACCGACGCCCAGGGGATGAAAGCCGTTAAACCAGATAGACATCTACCTCTATACAAATCAAGGGGATGCCATCAAGAGGGTCGACTGCATCAAAGTCCTGGGAATAATGATAGAGTCTACCGGCGCTAGCAGCAAATATATAGCCAATTTAACTTGGAAAACAGACAGTGTGGTGCACCTCATATGCAGAGTGGCCAAGAAAAGAAATGGGATCAAGGAAGACAATCTCAACAGGTTGATGCATGCGTTTGTTCTAAGCCACTTCACGTAAGAGGCAGCAAGGTACAACTGGTTTAGAGCAGAGCCCGAGACACTGATTGTGCTCCTCAGGAAAGTTATCAAGGAGGTCCTGGGCCTACCCATACATACTAGCACCGAGCGTCTACTTGAGCTCATTCACAACACGCTCGAGAAAATAGCAGAAGCCCATGAGAGAGCACAGTTTGCAAGGTTATCTACAACAAGGTCCGAGAGAATGATCGTGCAGGAGCTGGGCCAACACCCAATGGCAATCAGACGCAATCACAATGATATTCCCGACAACATCAGGGAGAATATCATGGTATCTCCTATACCACGAAACATGCATCCAGTACACAACATCGGAAGAAGAGTAGCGAGGGCCAGGACTCTACTTCGTCAAGTCTCAAACGAGGAACGAGGGGTCGTATTTGTTGACGCGGCTTCCTACGCCAATGGGAAAGCGTTTGTGGCAGTGGTGGTCGATGGGTATGGCCGCGTCGTCAACTCAGCGACGGTCAGGACGAAAGACCCAATCATTGCGGAACAGGTGGCCATGGCCTTAGCACTCAAGATGGATAACATTGCAGTCGTTTACAGCGATTCCATGGCAGCACTACAGGCCTTCACCAAGGGGACGGTCTCTGAACAAATGCTGAGAATACTGCTTGGCAAAAACATAACGTATCATCTTCTGAGTTGGTTTCCAGCTCACCTTGGACAAATCGACGACTCCCCTCCTCATCTCAATGAAGCAGCACACGAGGCGGCGCGAGATCTCTCCAACCACGCCTCCCCGGGGATGCGTTCTACTGGTGAAAGAGATAACCGGGAATTCTTCACAACTTGTAACGAGCTCACTAATTATTTCTACATGTCTTGAAGGATATTCCCTCCACCTCTCAAAAATCAAACTCAGCCCCAAGAACCTATAATAAGGCTTTCGCAAACGCTGATGTACCCTGCTTTGAAAATGTTACACATCATGTACCCTGACCTATACCCAAGTAATCTTTGCCCACATTGTGTGGAAATAGCTTCATTAGAACATATGCTCTGGCAGTGTACCAAATTCGCTCATATATGGAACATCACCTCTGCCAGATGGAGCCGGCAATCGGCAGCTCGTTCTTGGCAGATCAGCTCTGGGCTGTTCACCAAGCCCGCGAGGTGGCTGAGGAGCGTGGCATCTTAGTCCCCACGTGGGAGCTGCCCGCAACACAGTGATCTGTGTTTTGAATAACCCAATAAAAGTTTCTCCAATCTAGTGCACCGCGCTTCGTTTCTTTGACACATGCGCGTTTCTGCGCGTCGGGCGTTCTCCCTCAAGAAAAGAGGGAGACAAAGTTTTGGCTGGGTTACGCATCAGCGCAAATTCCGCGCCGTTTGCCGTAGGGTTGCGCCGACGGACGCTGGTCACGCCGGTCGCGCCTGGCATGGGACCATAGAGTTCTCGCATTTCGCCTTTTTGGCGTCGCTGTGCCGAGCGTGTGCGTGCGTCTACGGTACATCGGAGTATATTGGGCCCTTCATGAAGATCTTGCGGCCGTTTTGTAAGCTCGACACATACCAAATTTGGTGTTAGGTGACGTCAATGGATGACGAAATATATGAGTGTGCCAACATAATATTCCTCACAGGCGTGTCATGCAAGAACATTAGAACATACCACGCTCATAGCGTGCTCGCGGCCATTTCGCTAGCTCTACATATAGTAACATTGGTATCACGTGAAGTGAATAGATGATAAAGATAAACGACACATTCAAAGATGATAATCATGACACGGAAGTCATGTATGGCAACATTTACCTCTATCTCGTAAAGTTGTGCTGATTTTAATGTGACATGTCAATCTTTCTTATTCGTGATTCGCAAATCATTGATTCCCACTGTACGTGGGATCTGCCTATTTTTCGTTATTGGATCGGTAGCGTGTATGCCCATTTGATTGGTCGTTTCAGAGCCACAGTAACTCGCCCAGCTGCACGTTTTACTTACTCTGTTGGATCATATCACTTTAACATGAGGATATTACCGCTGCAAAAAACGATGACATGTGAGAGACTGACAACTGCAGACAAACGCGACAAAGTTCTCTATCGCGTGTATGTCGTCAATCTCACATGTGTTCGTTTTCTACATCACTAGAACCGCCAGGTTATGTAACCCGCTTATTACCAAGTTCTTGTTAAGCATTATCTCTGCATCTCTGGCTGATCGAAGATAAAGAAGATGAACCTGAGGCGGACGCTCAGGAGCCGCTCAGGCGTGAACGTTGAAGCTTGCTCTCGGGGTGTGGGTAAAAATTGAGCAGCTGTTGTTTGTTAATTGATCTTTCCTCGTTTCTTATACTGCAATAGTTGTTTGATAAGTGTTTTTGTGCAGTTCAGACAAGACAGGATGCCCTTATCTTCGCCAGGGCCAGGGGTTTTTCTTTGGTCTGCTTCTACGGATCCGAAGGAGGTGCCAATGGATCTTTGCTTGCGCAACGGAATATCATCGGTTCCAGTGGCTCTAGTCCCGACCAATGACGGCATCATTCGGATGAAAAACCTGAAAATACTCAGGCGGAACTACGGTCAGTGACGGCCCATTTGCAGTTCATAACGGAGGTCCGCCAGTTCGGCAGAGGAGGCATACTGTGCTTTTTCAAGACCAGTCCTGTGTCCTAGATCTACTGAAGTGCTCGATGTTTGCATCCCAGCCGGTGAGCGCGTTCATACCTTCACATTAAGCATGTACCCGAGGTCTAGTGCGTGGCGTCAATGCCAACATGCTACACCCCGAAGTACTAGAGCTGTTTTCGCCAGTAGGTGCTATTTCGGTCTATCGGTGTGGATGGGTGGATGATAAGAACAAAATACCAACTGAGTCTGTAATTGTAACCTTTGCGGGATCAGTCCGACGATCAGAAATTAAGGCTTGGCCTTTAATTTACACAGTGGAGCCGCTCTCTTCTCGTCCGCTACAATGCATAAAGTATTGGCGTTATGGTCACACAATGAAAGGTTGTACGTCAGCGGTCAGGTGTAAGGTATGCGGGGAAGGTCACAATTCTAGCGACTGTCAGAGTGATAAAGAAAAGTGTTGCCTATGTAATGAGGCTCATGCGGCTGATAGCTCTAGTTGTTCGGCAAAGGTACGTGAACTGCAAATTCTAGAGATAGTAGAACGAAGACGGTGTTCACGGAAGGAAGCAGCACTTGGAATACGAGCATGAACACAAGGCTACGCTGGTGTTACAGCTCGTAATATGCCAACAATGGAAGTTCTCTCTGTCCCTATTGCGGAAGCGATTGAGAAGGCAGTGCAGAAGGCAATGGAGCGCATCGCTGGGAATCTTTGTGAGTGCTTGGCCCAGATTCTATCGAACCAGATGGCTCTAATATTGGGTACAGCAGAGAACAACCTCAGTGCACCACGTAACAGTAGTGACTCCTCGAAGTTTGCAAAGGAGTATGACTCTGATACGCCACAGCAGGCTACGGAAGCCCTTCACATTCGTGACTCCCCTGAAATTTCAAAGGAGTACTGCTCCGATACGCCACAGCAACCTATGGTAGCTGCAGATTCAGTATAGGAAGGTAGCGTATCTCAATGCGAGCTTACCAGGAAAGTGCAGGACTCAGCCGAAATGGAGATGGATCCCTTATCGCTAAAGAGCTCGATATCCCCTTTATACAAAAAAGGCATCGCACCTGTCAATTCAAAAACTAAAAAGTACCAGAAGAACACCCTGTCTAAAGCTGACTTTCTTAAAGAAAATATTCGAAACAAGGCCATCGCTGAGGCTATTTTAGAGCAACAGAAGGGTCAATTAAAATTCTTCATTGGATACGCCGATGGTTTTACTCTTCAGCAACTGATCTAATATATATGGCATCAAAATTTTCTCCTGATATTATTGCACTACAAGAAACTTGGCTTTCAATGCATCAGTCTTTTCGAATAAATAGATTCAGATCATTCTTTCTAGACCGTCCATCGAAAGGTGAAGGTTTGGCATTTCTTAATAATAATAGAATAAGTCCTAAAGCGAAAATTCCATATAAGCTCATGTCACCTGACAGTGAAATTCTCGCCTTAGAAATAACCTTACCAGGCTGCATGCCTTTTTTGGTGGTGAATGCATACTTTCCTAAAGGTGTAATAGATACTCGATGTTTACGCTGCAGTGACTTCTAGTTATCAAAATAAAATTCTGATCGGCGATTTCAATTCTCATAATACGTGCTGGGGTTCGTGCTGGGGTTTTCGAACTGATCAATGCGGTAAGAGATTGTGGGAGTGGACAGCGAATAATAACTTGTGTTGTCTGAATTCAAGAACACCCACTTACACTAGTGATCGGTCTCGTTCAGCCTTAGATTTAAGCTTTGTGAGTTCATCACTTACTAGTTTGTCGTGGAGAGCGTGTGATTTTGCTACTAATAGCGATCATTTGCCTATATTATTGGAGATTTCTTGCCAAGTTATAATGTCAGGCTCTCACACTCGAGTGTTTATTAATTACACCAAATTTAGGAAAGATTTAGAATCTGCTTTGGCAACTCATTCTGAAAAGCGAGAAGATACAAAAGCCATGAAACTAAGTGCACTGATCAAAAGAACATATAAAAATGCAGAATTCGTTGTGGAATCCGCGAAGAGCACAACCAATAGTCCATGGTGGAACTCGTACTGTGCACGGGATTTTCGACGAAGAAAGGCAGCTTGGAAAAAACTTATGTATAACCAGTGCCCACAAAACTGGTCTGATTACAAATATCACGCTGCAAGTTTTAAACGCACAGTCTCCTTAGCTAAGCAACAATATGATACAAAACATTATGATCACCTTTCAAAAGCTTGTAACAAAAAGGCGCTGTTCAGGTTCATCAGATCACATAAAATGGTGCTATCTCCAAATAATGTAGGGTTTGAGATTATGTCCTTGGAAGAAACAAAGAAATTCTTAGAAACCATGGCTAAAGGCCTGGAGTGTAGATTTACATCTAAGCCTTACGATCCACAAAAATCAGCGTTAACGATTGATGTTACTGAAGTTACAGAGGAAGAGTTAGCACAAGTGATACAAGGTTTGCCCTCGTCAGCTCCTTGTCCGCATGGAATCACAGCTGCTATGATAAAAATATTATTCAAACTATCACCATGTGACCTACTAAACACTGTAAGTTGTTCGTTAAAGTATGCCTGGATTCCGTATGAGTGGAAATTAGCTAGAATAGGGCCGATGCAAGAAAGACAAGGATTCGGATATGTCATAAAAAACATTCGACCCATTTCTCTAACATCTAATATGGTGAAGCTCATCAAAAGAGTGCTCCATAAAAAAATTATAATATGGATGGAGGAAAATTCAATAATAAATCGAAATCAAATCGGCTTCAGAACAGATTGTTCAATCTGGTGTGCACATGCAGATTTAGAAAGCCGCATTCAGCTTGCTCGCAAAAAAAGACAACATGCGGCACTAGTGACATTGGATATAGGTAAGGCATACGATAGTGTAAAACTTTCAGTTTTATTGGACATATTAGAGAGCCACACTCTCCCAAAATATATATTGGCGTGGGTGAGAAAATTTTTGAGAGGAAGAAAGTTCTATTGTTTTAAGGTTGGGTGCACATCGTCAAAGTACAAACAAACACGCGGCGTCCCCTAAGGCGCTGTATTATCGCCAGTTCAATTTAACATCTTAATGAGCACTATACCGCATTGCCAGGGCGTGAAGGTGTTTGTATATGCTGATGATATTGCATTTTTCACGGCACATAGTGACATAAATTCTATATATCAAAATCTACAGAGATATGACAATATGCCGGAGAGATGGCTAGATGCATGACCTTAATTGTAAATGAGAGTGCAGTATTGATATTCCCGTTATCCGATCCCATTTAAATTTCAATATGTTATAAACAAGAGCCCATTCCGCAGGTGGAATCTCTTAAATATTTGGGAGTAATTTATAATGCCAACCTAAACTGGGCCCCCCATATAGAAAGCATGGCATTTAAGCACAACGCGCCTGAGGAATTCTCCGTAGACTGAGCAGCCGCCGACATGGTCTACGCAGAAGCACAATGGTGATGATATATAAAATGCATATGCGACCAATCCTAGAATTAGGGTGCGCATTGTTCTCACGTGGCCCTGCTTATAAAATAAAGCCTCTGGTTATGCTGGAACGAGAAGCCTTGAGATTGTGTCTAGGACTTCCTAGGTTAGTAACAAACAATGTTTTGTATCAGGATGCACGATTACCTACATTGCCTTGCCGTTTTCGTATCCTAACGGTTTAGACGTTTCTGAAATTTTATAGCTATGCGACAAGACGATCTGAATATGATTTTATAAATGACCCAGACACCTTTTTTCTTGCTCATTGGCCACGGTTTCGAACACCTCAAATTGCTTTTGTCCAGAAACAACTAGATAGGTTAAATGTAGAAATTCGAGATGTAATTGCGGCGCAGGTTACAAATCGAATTCTTAAGATAGAATTCGATGAAATTTTTCCCTCTAAGCCCAAATATATGGTCTTAAATAGCCGACTGCCGGATTACCTTGCACACGCAGAAACGAATAATAATATAGCCACAGATGCTTCAGTAATGAATGAAAAGACAGGTGTAGGTATATACTCCAATCCGCTTGACTAGTCTTTTTCATTAAGATTACCGGATTTCACCCCAGTTTTTGAAGCTGAACTGTTGGTGAAAAAGGGTTTATTGGCGACTGTTGCGATGGTGGTCCTACAATGAAACACGATCGGGAAAGAGATGCCGGCGATGATCAGCACGAGCCGAGCGAGAGAAGCCCAGCACCCAGTACCCGAGTGGTGACGATGTTGCTTTCCAACGATGCTTTTTCTTCTTCACAATTTGCCCCCGCCGAAAAAGAGCCATCCTGGCGACGTAAGAGTCTAGAGGCAGAGGGCTATAATATGGCTTAAGGCGGGCGACGTGAACGATGTCACGTCCACGCCGGCGCATGTCGTCAGATGGGAAAAGTGGCTCAATGAGAAAATTCACCGGCGAGGTTCGCTCCAAAACGCGGTATGGGCCGTTGTACATTGGAACGAGTTTTGAGGAAAGGCCGGGGGTTCGGTAAGAAACAGCCAGCCATACAAGTGATCCCGGGGAATAGCTGTGGCTTCGTGAAGAGTCGCCGTTGTTTTTTTTTTCTGGCGCTGCTGTTCTTGTGACGTAAAGGTGCATGCGAGTTCACGGCACTCTTCCGCATTTCGGGCAGCTTCGGACACAGATGGGCATACGGATGCTTCAGGACGGTACGGAAGGAGAGTGTCGATGGTGTGGGATGGTTCGCGTCCATAAAGAAGAAAGATAGGTGAAAATCCAGTGGTAGACTGTGCCGCGGTGTTGTATGCGAACGTGATGAATGGACGAATGCGATCCCAGTTAGTATTGTCACGGGGTCGTGACGTGGATGAAGACAGGAGAATTCGTGTTGGGATTTAACTGTTTATTTGGGCGAACCTGTGCCCGGTAAACGGAAAGTCCAATTACAACAGCAGTCTCGCACAGATAGCAGTCTCGGACTGATAGCGGCGGACGGAGCGTCAGCCTTCGATCAACTACTGACAAGCGGCGAAGCGCGTCGGCATTTATACTCTTGCCGTCGAATGTTCTAGCGTTATCGCTGGCGGCGGCGTAGGTTCCAGAACAATCTGTACCGTTCACACAGTGGGCGTGATCTTATCGAAATGATCTACTACAGTCCGGAACCTTCTCGGAAACTACAGGCGCGGTTCGCGCTGAGAATGGTGTGGTGTTTTGGGACGATAACAAAAACTTGGGAAATGGAACGTGGCATTGCCCCCTCTGAAAAAAAGGCATCGTCCCGATGCTTTAACTAAAGATGAAGGTACAATAATAATGCTAGAAAGTACAATGAATAAATTACGATACAACTATATTACGAAAAAACACTGTTTCAGTTTGTTAACGCGCAAGAAACGGCTTGAGGCGCGCGACATGTACGACTTCACGACTTCAGGTCGCGATCGGAGTCGTTGAGTGTTCGTGATGCCGTCGGGGACAACCTCGTAATCAAGTGGGCCAAGACGTCGAACCACCCTGTACGGTCCAAAGTACCATCGCAGAAGCTTTTCACTTAGTCCACGTCGGCGTATTGGCGTCCACACCCAAACACGTTCACCGGGCTGGTATTCCACGAAGCGTCGTCGAAGGTTGTAACGGTGGCTGTCGGTCGTCTGTTGATTCTTGATACGGAGACGCGCAAGTTGTCGGGCTTCTTCGGCGCGTTGAAGGTACTCGCTCACATCGAGGTTTTCTTCGTCGGTGACGTTGGGTAACATGGCATCGAGCGTCGTTGCCGGGCTCCTTCCGTAGACTAATTTGTATGAAGATATCTGCGTCGTCTCCTGCACCGCCCTGTTGTATGCGAAGGTCACATACGGAAGAATGGCGTCCCACGTCTTGTGTTCGACATCGACGTACATTGACAGCATGTCGGCGATCGTCTTGTTAAGCCGCTCGGTGAGGCCGTTGGTCTGTGGGTGGTACGCTGTCGTCCGGCGGTGGTTTGTTTGGCTGTACGCCAAGATCGCTTGAGTTAAGTCGGCAGTGAATGCCGTTCCTCTGTCGGTGATAAGAACCTCCGGGGCGCCGTGACGTAGGACGATATTTTCGACGAAAAACTTAGCTACCTCGGATGCACTGCCTTTTGGCAGGGCTTTTGTCTCGGCGTAGCTACCACGATCCACTTGTTTCCGAAAGCCGACGTTGGGAATGGCCCCAGTAGGTCCATACCAATCTGCTGGAAAGGTCGGCAATTGATTGATATGTGGGGTTTAACGTCCCAAAACCACTATATGATTATGAGAGACGCCGTAGTGGAGGGCTCCGGAAATTTAGACCACCTGGGGTTCTTTAACGTGCACCCAAATCTGAGCACACGGGCCTACAACATTTCCGCCTCCATCGGAAATGCAGCCGCCGCAGCCGGGATTCGAACCCGCGCCCTGCGGGTCAGCAGCCGAGTACCTTAGCCACTAGACCACCGCGGCGGGGCAGGAAAGGTCGGCAAGGTGGATCAATTGGCTGCAGAAGTCCCGCTGGCCTTGTCGGCGGTGTCTTGCGTCGCTGACAGTCCCGGCATGTTCTCACATAACGAGTGACGTCGGTGGTAAGACGTGGCCAGTAGTACCTTTCTTGTATCCTCGCGAGCGTGCGAGACACACCGAGGTGCCCTGCCGTCGGATCGTCATGCAGGGCCTGCAGGAGTTCTGGTCGCAGAGCTGAAGGCACCACAAGGAGGTACTTAGCCCGAAGCGGTGAAGAGTTTTTCTTTTGTAAAAGACCGTTTCGTAGAAAGAACGACGCAAGTGCGCGCTTGAATACCTTCGGGACTTCGGCGGTCCTGCCTTCGAGGTATTCTATTAGGGCCTTAAGTTCCGGGTCGGCCCTCTGTCGTTCAGCGAAGTCGTCGGTAGTTATCGTTCCTAAGAAAAAGTCGTCATCCGGGTCGTCGGGTAGCGGTTGGTCGACAGGCGCACGAGAGAGACAGTCGGCGTCGGAGTGTTTTTTGCCGGACTTGTAAACGACAGTAATGTCATACTCTTGAAGTCTCAAGCTCCATCGTGCGAGGCGACCTGAAGGGTCCTTCAAGGTGGCTAGCCAACACAAGGCGTGGTGGTCGCTCACAACTTTGAAGGGCCTGCCGTAGAGGTAGGGGCGAAATTTCGACGTAGCCCAGATGATGGCGAGGCACTCCTTTTCTGTTGTGGAATAATTTGCTTCTGCTTTGGATAGCGATCGGCTGGCGTAACTAATAACCCTTTCAAGTCCGTCAGCCCTCTGCACAAGGACGGCGCCAAGACCTACGCTGCTTGCGTCAGTAAGTATTTCTGTCTCGGCGAATTCGTCGAAATGGGCAAGTAACGGAGGTGTCTGGAGACGATGTTTAAGCTCCTGGAAAGCGTGTTCCTGTGGCGTTTCCTACTTGAACTCCACGTCGACCTTGGTAAGGTTAGTGAGAGGATCGGCGATGCGGGCGAAGTTTTTCACGAACCACCTATAATAGGCGCACAGGCCCAGAAATCGGCGCACGGCCTTCTTGTCAGTGGGCGGCGGGAAGTCGGCGATGGCGGCTGTTTTCCGTGGATCGGGACGAACTCCAGACTTGCTGATAACGTGTCCCAGAAACAAGAGCTCCTCATACGCAAATCTGCACTTTTCTGGCTTCAGTGTGAGTCCGGACGTCTTGATGACTTAAAGTACAGCTTCAAGGCGCCGAAGATGCTCGTAGAAACTCAAAGAAAACAAGACGACGTCGTCCAAGTACACAAGGCAAGTTTGCCACTTCAATCCTGCCAGTACTGCATCCATAATGCGTTGAAAAGTTGCAGGCGCTGAGCAAAGGCCGAAGGGCATCACCTTAAACTCGAAGAGGCCGTCCGGTGTTATAAACGCCGTCTTCTCTCGGTCTCTGGCGTCGACTTCGATTTGCCAATAGCCAGTTTTGAAGTCCATTGACGAAAAGTACTTGGCGTATGGAGCCGATCAAGTGCGTCGTCTATTCGTGAGAGAGGATACACGTCCTTTCTTGTGATTTTGTTCAGGCGGCGATAATCGACGCAGAAACGTAGGGTCCCATCCTTTTTCTTCACTAACACCACGGGGGATGCCCATGGACTCTTGGACGGCTGGATATTATCATCCCGCAGCATTTCATCAACTTGTCTCTTCATGGCCTCACGTTCTCGCGTCGAAACCCTGTACGGACTCTGACGGAGTGGTCTGGCATTTTCTTCGGTTATGATGCGATGTTTCGTGATTGGGGTCTGCCGAATTTTCGATGACGACGAAAACCAATCTTCGTATTGCAGGAGCAGGGCCTTGAGCTGTTCTTGCTTATCGTTAGGAAGTCTGGGATTGACGTCGAAAGATATGGGAGGGGCTTGGTGCCTCTGAGCAGGTTCCGCAGAATCGGCGAGGGCGAAAGCACTGGTGGCTTCGACAATTTCTTCGATGTATGCGACCGTTGTTCCTTTGTTCACATGTTTGTACTCATTGCTGAAATTCGTGAGCAAAACCGTTGCTTTGCCTCCCCGCAGCTCTGCGATTCCTCTTGCGACGCAAATATTTCGGGTGACCAACAGATGCTGACTGCCTTCAACGACGCCTTCCAAGTCAGGTGATTTAGGAGCGCCGACTGAAATAATGACGCTTGAGCGAGGCGGAATAGTGACTTGTTCTTCCAGCACATTCAAGGCATGGTGTCCTGACGGCGTGCGCGGCGGTAGTGCTTCTTCTGTGGATAACGTTATCGACTTTGTTTTTAGGTTGATGACAGCACCATAAAGGCATAAGAAGTCCATGCCAAGGATGACATCTCTCGAGCAACGCTGTAGGACTACGAAGTCTGTAGGATAAATACGGCCGTTAATGGTGACTCTCGCTGTGCAGATTCCTGCAGGCGTTACGAGATGACCTCCGGCTGTGTGGATTTCAGGGCCTTTCCAAGCTGTCCTAACTTTCTTTAACTTCGCGGCGAACGACCCACTGATGACAGAATAGTCGGCTCCAGTATCGACGAGAGCGGTCACACTGTGGCCGTCGATAAGAACGTCGAGGTCGCTAGTTCGCCGTCTCGCATTACAGTTAGGGCGTGGCGTCGGGTCACGGCTGCGTCGGCTTGTTCCGCTGCTTCCATGTTGCGTTGTCAGGTCACCTTCAGTAAGTGAGCTTTCGCCGTCAGGGCTTTGCCTGGTTGGCGTTGTGTTCGGAAAGCTCCGTCGCGGCGTCGTCGTCGTCGGAGGATCTTCGGTAGTTCGTCGCACAGCAACCGCACCTCCACCGGTTGCTGCCCTTAGTTTCCCGGATACGGGCTAGGAGACCGGCCCCGCGTTGGGCCAGAGTATTGTCGGTGGTGCGGTGACGTGCGGCGGCTGGGCGACGGCGAACGCGAAGGGCTTCGTGGTGTCCACCGAGTTCCTGTCAGGTAGTCGGCGATGTCACGTGGTCGTTCTCCTGGCTGCGGACGTGGTGCATCGACGGCGAAGCCACGCAGTCCCATCTGTCGGTACTGGCAACGGCGGTAAGTGTGCCCGGCCTCGCCGCAGTGGTAGCACAGTGGGCGGTGGTCAGGGGTGTGCCAAACGTCGGTTTTCCTCGGCGCACTGCGCTGGCCCGCTGGTGAACGGTAGGTCGTCGGTGGGGGTGGTGGCGGCGGTGGTGTCCGGCGACGGAAGTGCGACGAGGCGGCGTTTTGGCGTGGACGGGGAGGAGCGTTGTGGCGCAATGCAGCGGCGTAGCTCATAGTTTCTGGCTCGGGCAGCGGTGTTTGGGGCAGTGATTGTTTGGGGAAGTGAGCGGTGTTTGGGGAAGTGATTGCCGAACTTCTTCTCGCACAATGTCAGCGATCGAATCCACTTGAGGGTGCGCCGAAGGCAACAGTTTGCACAGCTCTTCCCGCACGATCGCTCGGATCGTTTCACGCAGGTTTTCGGAGTCACTGGTTTGAGCAGCAGCGCATTCTGGAATCAGGTGACGATTATATTGTCTGGTGCGCATGTCAAGGGTTTTTTCGATGGTGGTCGCCTCGGATACAAATTCGTGGACGGTGTTCGGTAGATTCCTCATTAGTCCCGCGAAGAGCTCCTGTTTGACCCCTCGCATGAGGAAACGAACTTTATCTCCTCACGCATGTCTGGGTCAGCATGACGAAATAGGCGGGTCATCTCCTCTGTGAAAATTCCAACCTTCTCATTTGGTAGCTGAACCCGGGTCTCTAGTTGAGCAGCGGCCCTCTCTTTGCGAGCGACGCTCGCGAACGTTTGCAGAAATGCGCCGCAGAAGACATCCCACGTACGGAGCGTGGACTCACGATTCTCTAGCCAGGTCCTTGCGGTGTCTTCCAGGTAGAAGTACAAACGACGAAGCTTTTCTTCGTTGTCCCAGTGGTTGAGGGCGGCCACACGATCGTATGTTTCTAGCCAGGTTTCCGGGTCTTCATACGATGACCCATGGAACGTTGGTGGTTCCCTGGGTTGATGCATGATCATCGTGGGCTGGGATGTTGCGGTTGTCATTGTCACTGCACTCGCGGTCATGGCCTTGGTCTTCCGCGCCTTGTCTTCTAGAATCCCGTACTCCGGTGGTACCCCTTGCTGTCGGCGGCTTGTTCGCTGCTCCTGGTTGGCGTCGGTGTCTTCTCCGCGACGTGGGCTGGGTTCACGGCTTGACGGGGGCGTCCGGTACATGAACGAGGCAGCACCTCCACCAGATGTCACGGGGTCGTGACGTGGCCGAAGACAGGAGACTTCGTGTTGGGATTTAACTATTTATTTGGGCGAACCTGTGCCCGGTAAACGGAAAGTCCAATTACAGCAGCAGTCTCGCACAGATAGCAGTCTCGGACTGATAGCGGCGAACGGAGCGTCAGCCTTCGATCAACTACTGACAAGCGGCGAAGCGCGTCGGCATTTATACTCTTGCCGTCGAATGTTCTAGCGTTATCGCTGGCGGCGGCGTAGGTTCCAGAACAATCTGTACCGTTCGCAGAGTGGGCGTGATCTTATCGAAATGATCTACTACAGTCCGGAACCTTCTCGAAAACTGCAGGCGCGGTTCGCGCTGAGAATGGTGTGGTGTTTTGGGACGATAACAAAAACTTGGGAAATGGAACGTGGCAGTATGATCGGATGTCAAATACATCGCGAGCATATCGCCAAGGGTGCGGTTAAATCTCTCCGTAAGCCCGTTAGTCTGCGGGTGGTACGCCGTGGTCTTGCGATTAACAACATGGCATTCAGAAAGCAGAGACGTGACGACTTCTGATAGGAAGGCTCGACCTTGGTCACGTAGTAGTTCTCGAGGTGCACCATGTCGTAGTAAGAAGCGATGAAGGATGAAGGATGCTACGTTCCGCGCAGTGGCACTTGGAAGGGCGGTGGTCTCAGCGTAGCGTGTTAAATGGTGCACAGCGACTATGATCCACCGATTTTCATCTGATGTTGTCGGTAGAGGGCCTTAGAGAAGAATTCCGATCTGATCGAAAGGTTTGGCAGGGCACGGAAGCGGTTGAAGCGCACCGGACGAGTGGAAAGGCGGTGATTTGCGGAGTTGGCAGTCAGGGCAGCCCATAACAAATTTTCGAACAAAATTATACATTCCGCGCCAGTAGAAGCGATGGCGAATGCGTTCGTAAGTTTTGAAAACTCCTGCTTGACCACATTGGGGATCGTCGTGAAAGGAGGCGCAGATGTGTGATCGCAAGCTGCGTGGGACAACCAAGAGCCACTTACGACCTTTAGGGGCATAGTTGCATCGGTGTAGCAGCCGATCACGCGTGGCGAATTGAGCAGCTTGACGTCGAAGAGATCGTGGTACCGCAGTGGTTGACTATCCAGAGCGACAGTCAAAAAGGGAAGCGATCTGCGGGTCCTTGTGTTGTTCACTGGCAAAGGAGTCGAGGTCGAGAGATGCGACGGAGTTGGTACCAGTGGTTCCGCAGGCCAAGTCGGGAGGCAATGGCGAACGCGACAAGGCGTCGGCTTCAGAATGCTTGCGTCCGCTGCGATAGATGACGTGAATGTCGTACTCCTGGATTTGCAGTGCCCACCAAGCTAGGCGGCCAGAAGGATCCTTCAATGTGGCGAGCCAACAAAGTGCATGGTGGTCCGTTACCAGGTCGAATGGGCGACCGTAAAAATAAGGGCGGAACTTGCGAAGCACCCCCACTAGCGCCAAGCACTCCTTTTCAGTGAAGATGTAATACGCCTCAGCTTTAGTAAGCGTGCGACTCGCATAAGCGACAACGTATTCCGAGTAGCCCGGCTTGCGTTGGACGAGGACAGCGCCAAGACCAACTCCGCTAGCGTCTGTGTCAACTTCCGTTGCAGCTGTTGGGTCGAAATGCCGAAGAATTGGAGGAGATGTTAGCAGACTACTGAGCGTTGCAAACGCAACGTCGCAGCCAGGAGACCTGGATAAAAGGTCTGCGTCACCGCGTAAGAGGTTGGTCAGTGGTGACATGATCGACGCAAAATTTCGCACGAAGCACCGAAGTACGAGCATAGTCCAACAAAACTGCGTAATTCTTTCAGTGTAGTATGTTTCGGGAACTCAGCGACTGCTCGCAGTTTTGCAGGGTCAGGTAGAACACCATGCTTGGACACGATGTGTCCCGAGATGGACAGCTCTCGCGCAGCAAAGCGGCACTTCTTAAGGCTCAGTTGGAGCCCAGCGTTGGTTAAACACGTCAGAACCATCTGGAGCCGAAGCAGATGTGTAGGAAAATCGGGAGAGAAAACGACAATGTCGTCGAGGTAGCATAGACACACAGGCCACTTCAGTCCTCGCAGTGTATTGTCCATGAGTCGTTCAAACGTGGCAGGAGCATTACAAAGCCCGAATGGCATTACGTTAAATTCGTACAGGCCATCTGATGTAATGAACGTAGTTTTATGGCGATCAGATGCTGCTATAAAAACCTGCCAGTATCCAGATCGTAACTCTAAGGAGGAGAAGAATTCGGCTCCTTGGAGGCTGTCAAGGGCATCGTCGATGCGCGGTAATGGATAGACGTCTTTCCGTGACACCTTGTTTAATCGATGGTAGCCGACGCAAAATCAATTCGATCCATCCTTCTTTCGAACTAGAACGACAGGAGATGCCCAAGGACTGTGCGATGGTTGAATGACACGACGGCGGCAGCATCTCTTCAACTTGGTCGTTAATGACGTGACGTTCTGCAGCAGAGACACGGTACGGTCTTTGATGCAATGGCTAGTGCGAACAGGTGTCAATGTAGTGGTGCACTGCGAAGTCCGACCCAATTGCGGCTGAGAAACGTCGAATGAATTCGTGAAGTGCTGGAGAAAATTAAGAAGCTCGGCGTGTTCATGGGCACTTAAGGTGTCAGCGATGGAACTCGAGAAGGTGTCACTCGACGAGCATTCCAGTGGGGAAAGGGCATGAAGTTCGGTCGAGGCGCTACTGCATGATTCGTCTGGCATGTTAAGGAATAAAGAGGAATCGAGGTACTCCACTCGACCGAGACATTCGCCGGCAAGTAGCGTAAGTGGTGCAGAAAGGTTGTTGTGGACGAAAATATTGCTTCGGCCAGGAGTGACGTCAAGTGTAGCGAAAAGCAAGGAAATGGCTCTGCGGCTCATGAAAATGTCGGAAGGTGTAAACATTACTGTAGCATCGTTATGGTCATCGCAGTAAACAGGGACAACGGCAGGAGAGGCTGGCGGAATTTCAGTGTTTTCACGCACGACGAGTTTTGGGGACCGCTCAAGAGTTTTGTGCAAAGGTTCGTCAGACAGGTGCGAAAATTGAACTTCAACGCATGCGCAGTCAATAACGGCATGATAATGAGACAGTAAATCCCACCAGAGGATAACGTCATGCGAGCAAACCGAAAGGACGATGAACTCGACAACGTACATAGAGCCTTGGATGAATATGCGGGCTGTACAGGTGCCGAGAGGTCGAACTTGTTGTGCGCTAGCCGTACGAAGCGATAGCCCAGAGAGCGGCGTGGTCACTTTGCGTAGGGAGCGGCGGAGCTGGGTTGCTCTAACAGAAACGGCAGCACCTGTGTCGATGAGGGCAAAGGTAGAAACACCATCGACAGATATGGCGACGACGTTAGCAGGTGAAGTGCGAGGACTTGGGCATTTCGACTACGGCGCAGTTCTTGCCTCTGGAACTGCGGCGTCTAGTGTTCCCGGTTAGAGGAAGCGGGTCGCGGACGCATTGGGGACAGAGATCGCTTGCGAGGAGACGGCGAGCGGGGAGAGTGAATCGGAGATGGGGGCTGAGGGGACTGAGACTCGGGAAGGTTAGTGTAGCCATACTGTGAGGGGTAGGGAGCAGGTAGGTGCATGGGCTGCGGGACATACGGTAACGGCCAAGTAGCGTTGTGTTGCGATTGAAAGCGACGACGACAATATTGTGCCACGTGTCACTACTTCCGCAACGGTGGCAGGATTGCGCGCCAGGTGCATCTGAAATGCGCCGTCATTTATCCCTTTGAGGATGTGTTGAACCTTCTCCGACTCGGGCATGGCGGTTTTCACACGGTTGCAAAGACCAATAGTGTCTTCGATGTAACTGGTGAACGATTCAGATTGCTTCTCTGTGCGAGTCCGCCAGCGTTGTTCGGCTCTAGACTTGCAGACAGCGGGTCGGCCAAAAACGTCAGCAAACGACGTTTTGAAGATGGACCACGTCGTAATGTCGTTTTTGTGGTTGTTATACCACATTTCGGCCACGTCAGTGAGGTAAAAGATGACGTTAGTCAACTTGTCCGCGTCATCCCACTTGTTGTTTGCGCTCACCAGTTCGTAGTTAGCGAACCAGTCTTCCACGTCGGTCTCATCAGCTCCGCTAACGACCTTGGGCTCTCGCAAACGAAGAACGCTGGGGTTGCTGGGGGATGGAGTGGAAGAGCCAGGTTGCGCGTTGTTGGTGTTCCTGATGGGAGGTAGCGTTTGGTTGCGCAGCTCCAGGCTTAGGCGACAGCGAATGGCAGCACCCAGGTTCAGGTGACGGGTAATGTCACCACCCTCCACCAATATAAAAGGGGTTTATTGGCGACTGTTGCGATGGTGGTCCTACGATGAAAAACGATCAGGAAAGAGCAACGGTCAAGCAGATGCCGGCAATGATCAGCACGAGCCGAGCGAGAGAAGCCCAGCAGTGGCGATGTTGTTTGCCAACGATGCGTTTTCTTCTTCACATTGGCAATAGTTCTAGCGCAAAAAGCCGCGCCGCGGTGGTCTAGTGGCTAAGGTACTCGGCTGCTGACCCGCAGGGTGCGGGTTTGAATCCCGGCTGCGGCGGCTGCTTTTCCCATGGAGGCGGAAATGTAGGCCCGTGTGCTCAGATTTGGGTGCACGTTAAAGAACCCCAGGTGGTCTAAATTTCCGGAGCTCTCCACTGCGGCGTCTCTCAAAATCATATAGTGGTTTTGGCACGTTAAACCCCACATACCAACCTAGCGCTACGAGAGCTACCTTTGAATGCCGCTAACGTGATCATAATCACAGATTCTCTGTCAGTATGTACGCCGATTACGGCGTCAACAAAATCGATGGCCTTAAAGGCGCTCCTTATGCTAGTTCCTCTTCAGCTGCAGCTACTGAAATTAGTACGGGTACCCGGTCATTGCGGCTTAGAAGTAAATGAAATCGCCGACTCTCTAGCACGACCAGCATTGGAAGGGCCAGTACTATCATTCCTTCCCGAAGTGGCCACTATAACTGCGACAAGATACAGAAAACTTGTGCTTAGTGCAGACGCTGAGGAAGCAATTTTGTAAACACCAGAATTTACTCACTCAAGATTTCCACGGAAAATTCATTGGTGTCCTACAAAACAGTTGGAAACCATATTAACCAGATTTTGATATCGTGTCCCCCCGTTAAATCTCTATTCTGGCGATATGACCCTTATGGGCTGGTCTGGCGATATCACCCCTATGCTACTTTTGTTCAGAATTTGAAACAATAGAGCACTATTTTTTGTCATGTCGCCGACACAAACTGCTCAAGAAAACATTCTTATCCTCCAATTTGCTAGCCTGGGGCTGAATTTCACTATAGAAAACATACTTTCCTTTGGTGCTTACGATCCGGGCTTCAGCCACGAGAACGCTTTCTATGCAATTTGCAAGTACCTTAATGAAAAAAAAGAATTAAGCTTTTAATTGCGTGAATAATATTCGTGCAAAAAAATTCCAACATACACTAGAGCATTGTTTAACCATGCTGATTCCTATTCAAGATAATGAATAATTGTCTTATCTGAACGAGTGACAAACAACTATTGCACTCCTTTTGTTCTGCCTAGGGTGTATTTTCTTTTTTCTTTCTTTTTTACGGTGGGTGGTTCTGATATTGAAAAAAAAATCTTACTGAATTAAGTCATCAATTCTTGGTTGATCCCCCTGAGTGGGTACGAGCCTTGGCTGTGGAATCATCATTATCATCATGATCTGTTCGGCTGCTGAGAGTCACTGTGCCAACGTTTATCTGCCTTTGGTTCGCGCTGTACTGCGACACTAGTGGAAGTGCTGGGGCGCAACCCTACCTAATGCTCCATACTCCCACTGGGAGCCGTTCATCTAGCTCGGACGCAATGTCACCCATCGCAACTCCCGTGCACCGGTTCAGTCGGCGGCTGATAGGCCTCGATGAAGAGTTCACTCCTTCTACGGAACCTCGCAGGTGCCGATTACCTCTCCAAATGGCCAACGCCAGTCCACAAGCGGCATCCGAAGGCCCTCCGCCGACACAGCCTTCACAGGTAACCATCTTTCAACCGCTGGTTCCCGATCACTTTAGTGGCGGCGTCCATGAAGACGTGGATGACTGGCTTGAGCAATATGAGCGTGTCGCCGTGATTATTGTGTGGATTGAACAAGAAAAGCTCTCACGCGTCTATATATACCTTGACGGCGGCGCGAAAATTTGGTATTAGTACAGAGAAGCCAGTCTGTTAGCTTGGGGCGACTTCCGACAACAAGTTGTCGATGGGTTCACCAATGTCGATCGACGCGACCGTGCGCAGCAGCTGTTAGAGCTACGGGTTCAAAATCCCAATGAACGCATTACTACGTTTGCTGAGGATATGACTCGTCTTTTTCGTCGAGCTGACCCGAACATAAGTGAAGATAAGAAGTTGAGCTACCTCATGCGCGGTGTTAAAGAGCAACTTTTCACCGGGCTACTGCGCCACCTTCCAAGTACCCAAGTTGACTTTATCAAGGAGGCTACGGCTATCGAGCTGGCCCTTCATCAACGATGCAGGCAGTATCATTGAATGTCTAGCAGCGCCCCAACCAATGCTGCCACCATACCTGAGGATCAAAGCTCCTTGCGAGACCTCATTAGGGAGATAGTTCGCGAAAAACTGCAAAAGGTCCGGACTCCAGTTGCTCAAAGCCCGTTGCGTCCGTCGCTGAACTGGTACGCGACGAAATCCGCCACGCATTTTCTACCGTTGGTCCTGGTGGTGAGCACCGTCCCATAAGCTACGCTGACGCTCTGCGACGTTTACCATCTGGTACATCGCCGCCATATCACCCAGTGCCGATGGCCTCTTGGTCACCGCCGCAAGAGCAGACCCTGAGCCGACCGCCAAGCCAACCGAGATACCACCAGGCGTCCTCAGCAGCACCATGGACATCGTCTCAAGAAGGGAGGCTCAGACGTCCACCGCTCCGAAGAACAGACGCATGGTGCACAATCGATCGACGTCCACTATGCTTTAACTGCGGAGGTGCAGGTCATATTGCCCGTCATTGCTGGCACCGCAGTGATTCGTTCCGCCCTCTTCGAACATGGTCTGACGATCGACGTGCGAACGAAGAATACATACCACGCCGAAAGGACGCCTCTTTACATGGAGCCCGTTCTGACTTTTACGAATACCGTACTTCTGACGAGGAGGCAATACCTACCCACCAGCCAGGTTTGAGACGTCAATCCCGCTCTCCTTCTACCGCTCATTCACCTTCGTCACACCGACGTACTTCCGTGGACCTTAACGCAAGAAGGTCACCCAGCCCGTGCCGGGGCAACTGAGGGCGGCGACCTCTGGGGGTAAGGTTGCGGGCCATGAAGATGACGATGAAAAGCCCCCATTACACGACGCTGTAAATACGACAAGACATGACAGCGACGACATTGTGACCGCCAACCTTAGTGTTTTTCTTGACGGCCAGAAAGTAAACACCTTAGGCGACACCGGTGCCGACTTTTCTATTATCAGTCAAGACCTCACCATCCGCCTCAAGAAAGTGAAGACGCCGTGGACATGCCCTCAAATAAGCACGGCAGGTGGTCAGGTATTGATGCCCTCTGGAAGATGCACAGCGAGAATTGACATAGGAGGTTCTTCTTTCGTTGCGTCGTTCGTCGTTCTCGCCGCATGCTGCAAGGATCTAATTATTGGTATGGACTTCTCACAAGAGTACGGCGCCGTCATCAATATCCCAGACAGTTTGATTACATTCCGCAACAGTTCGGGCGCACCTGATTGTACACAGGCGCGACCCAACCAATTGCGTCTAACTGATGACGATGTGGTTCTCCCTCCTCGGTCATGCACGCTTGTTTCTGTGGCAGTCACTGTCCAGTTTGACGGCGAAGGAGTAGCAGACCGAATAACCTCGCTCCTGCTCACACATGGCATTTCCGTCGCAAGAGGTATCCTCAGTGTCGCCGCTGGACGCACGGACTTCCTTCTGACAAATTTTAGTGATGAGCGCCGACACCTTCCCAAAGGCATGGCCGTCGCTTACTTCGACGATATCAGAGACGCAGTAGACTGCTTGGCAGTAGTCGACGAGACGCCAAAACTTGATTCAACACCAGTTCTCGATGTTAGCACTACTTTGCCCAAGAACAAGCAAAAGAGGCTTCTTGAGCTAATGGCCGAATTTAAAGACTGCTTTTCTACAACATCAAGAGTTGGCCGCACGCCTCTAACCAAGCATCGGATACTTACCGAGGACATGGCGAGACCAATTCACTAAAACCCCTATCGCGTGGCTGCAAAGGAACGCGAAGTGATACAAGAGCAAGTCTACAAAATGCTAGAAGATGACGTCATTCAGCCCTCAAAAAGCCCCTGGGCGTCACCTTAGTCCTCGTTAAAAAAAGACGGCAGCCTGTGCTTCTGTGTAGATTACCGAAAACTCAATTAGGTGACAAAGAGAAATGTGTATCCACTTTCTCTTATAGATGACTCTCCCGACAGACTTCGACATGCTCGTTACTTTAAATCAATGTGCTTAAAGAGTGGGTATTTGCAAATCGAGGTAGACCCAAGAGACCGCGAGAAGACTGCTTTTGTAACACCAGATGGCTTATATGAATTTAAAGTCTTGCCCTTTGGTTTATGCTCAGCTCCTGCTACCTTTCAGAGACTTATGGATACCGTACTTTCTGGGTTGAAGTGGAAAACCTGCTCGGCCAACCTTGATGATGTCGTAGTTTTCGCCGCAACATTTGACCAGCACCTTAAAAGACTTGAGGCAGTTTTACAAGCCATACGGTCCGCGGGCTTGACGTTGAAGCCTGAAAAGTGCCACTTTTGCTATGAAGAGCTGCAATTTCTTGGCCACGTTGTCAGTCACGCAGGCGTTCGTCCTGATCCTGAAAAGATCGCAGCTGTTGCACAGTTCCCGGTGCCGACTGATAACAAGGCTGTCCGACAATTCCACGGACTATGTGCGAATTATAGGCAATTCATCGCGGACTTCGCACGCATCGCATCACTGTTAACCCGCCTCACGAGAGATGACGTTGCTTTCCAAAGGAGCAACGAAGAAAAAGATGCTTTTAAGAACCTCCGCCAACGACTACAGACGCCTCCAGTGCTTGCCCACTTTGATGAGAAAGCCCCAACGATGCTACACACTGATTCCAGGAACTGTGCTTGTGCAGCTGTAATAGAGCGCAAAAGAGTAGTCGCCTATGCAAGCCGAACACTAACACGCGCCAAGAGTAATCACTCCACGACTGAGAAGGAATGCCTCGCCGTGGTATGGGCGGTCACAAAATTTCGCCCGTATTTATACGGCCTCCCTTTCAAAGTCATCAGCGACCACCATTCACTGTGTTGGCTGACAAATCTTAAAGATTTTACCGGGAGATTAGCGCGTTGGAGTCTCAGGCTGCAGGAGTACGACATGACTGTCGTACACAAGTCAGGGAACCGCCACATGGAAGCCGACTGTCTATCCCGCTCACCCATTGAATCGGCAACTCTATGCGATGAGGAGAAAACAGCATTTCTCGGTGTGCTTGACTCAACCGCTATTGCACAGCAACAACGTGGTGACCCTGAGTTACTTGCCCTAATTAATTACCTGGAGGGAAGATCTCAGAAGGAACCAACTGTTTTCGTAAGAGCGCTGTCATCATTTTGCTTACGGGGCAGAGTTCTATAAAAAAATTCTTTTCGACAGGATCTGCATATTATTTGCTCGTCATCCCAGCAGCCCTTCGCTCCGAAGAACTCGAAGCATGCCACAACGAGATGACTTCAGGCCATTTAGGTTACACAAGAACGTTGGCCAGAGTACGGCAGCGCTACTTCTGGCCAAGACTGACCGTAGTCGTAAAACACAATGTTCGGGTTTGCCTCGACTGCCAGCGACGGAAGTCACCGCCGACTAAACCAGCTGATTTCCTGCGGCCCGTGCAGGTCCCAAGAACACCATTCGACCAGATTGGCATGGATATTTTGGGCCCACTTCCTACTTCTACTGCTGGTAACCGCTGGGTTATTGTCGCGACTGATTACCTTACCCGTTATGCTGAAACAAAGGCTATCCAGAGAGGTACAGCAGCGGAGGTGGCACAATTTTTCATCGAGAACGTTGTCCTGCGGCATGGTGCACCAAGCGTCGTAATCACAGACAGAGGAACCGCATTTACGGCAGCTCTTCTGGATCAAGTCCTCATGCTGAGTGGAACAACCCATCGTAAAACCACCGCCTACCACCCGCAAACGAACGGGCTTACAGAGCGTCTGAACAAAACAATTTAAGACATGCTTTCAATGTACGTAGACGTCGAACACAAAAATTGGGACAAACTATTGCCATATATCACGTTTGCATACAACACTGCCAAGCAAGAAACAACCCGGATGACCCCGTTCAGCCTAATTCACGGAAGGGAAGTGCGAACCATGTTAGATGCGATGCTTGCGCACGAATGCGACGACTTCGAACCGGACGCCGAGATGTTTACAGAACGAGTGGAAGAAGCAAGGCAACTAGCACGCCTGCGAATCCAGCAACAACAAGAGTACGACGCGAGCCGCTACAATTCTCGCCGCAGAACAGTCGTTTACCAGACCGGCGAAAGCGTATGGGTTTCGACGCCCATACGGAAATGAGGACTCTCTGAAAAGCTCCAAAGGAGATACTTTGGGCCATATTTAGTACTGCGAAGACTGAGTGATGTTACTTACGAGGTCGTCCCCGACAGTTCATGTAGTACGAGGCTTCGCCAGCACCGTCCTGAACTAGTTCACGTTGTGCGCATGAAGCCTTATGAAAGGTAGTGACTGCGCAAGACACTTCTTAAAGAACAGACAAAAAAATGTACTACAGGTTTAGCATCGGGGCGATGCTCATTGAGAGGGGGGCAAATGACGCGTCTTTACTGGTGGACCAAAACGACGATAATGGGATTTACCGGACACCAGGTAGTGGAGCTCTAGCTGATCGAAGATAAAGAAGGTGACCTTGCTGTTCGGCTGCTGAGAATCACATTTATCTTCCTTTGGTTCGCGCCGTACCGCGACACACACACACACACACACACACACACACACACACACACATATACATATATATACCGGGTGTTCAAAATTAAGCTTTATGATTTTTTTAAAATTAGGCGCTCGAAGGCACGTGAGAACCACTTGTGCAAATAAGTTAAGCGGCCAGGGGGACAGAAAGTTAGATGATAATTATCGCTGTCAGCAGCCCAATTAACTAAAATTTAATAATTAACTTTTTACTGGCTGCGGTAAGTTGGCATGTTTATATTGAAAAAATGTAGGCAGTGGTGTTTGTACACAGTTTCAGTTGGAAGATTTTTTCTAGCACGCCTGTGTTCCGAGATATCCGGCTCCAAAGTTTAATTGTCTTTCGCACGATTACGCATGCAAGATGGTGAGGGTCCGCGCAAAGCTCCTCCCTAAAGTGACGCATCTGTTGCGTGTGGTGTTTAGTGTGTGAAGAGGGTGGAAGCATAGGCATAGGTGATAGCAATTACCCTTGCCCTCTTCGGCCGTCGAAATCAAAAATCGAAGAACGCTTGCAACCAGTGTCGTAACACGCAACTGCAGAGCCTCTAACGATAGTGGCAGATACCATGCCGAGATAATGGTGCGAGCGGAGAATCTGGATGCCAGTGCGCGTGCGTAATAATCACTAGAGAAGCATGCGTGGTCGTTGCCTGGGCTACGCGAATAGCGTGACTGCTGATGTCCGAGTACTGTAACTTTTATTGAAACAAGAGCAACAACTCCACCAATAATAACTGAAACAGTTTTATCCTTGCTAACGCATATTTCCTGCTGCTTCATAAGCATATTTCGGTCATGCACAAATCTCATCGAAACTCTTCACCTCTCAAGACGTCAATGCCCCAAAAAGTGTTCAAAATGCCTGCCTTCGGCAGCAACGCAAAGCATGAACCGCTGTCGCGTCGACTCGATGACTCGGCGCAGTACTTCTGCAGGAATACTCGCACAGGCAGATGTTATCCTGTCCTTCATGTCATTAACATCGCTGGGCTCTGTTACGTAAACTCGATCTTTAACGTAGCCCCAAAGGAAAAAGTCGAGCGGAGAAAGGTCAGGTGATCTTGGTGGCCAAAACATCGCTCCTGCGCGCCCAATCCACTGTTGTGGAAAACGTCTGTCCAACCAGTTCTTCGCCCTGGTAGAAAAATGTGGTGGTGCTCCATCGTGCTGAAACCATACTTGGCGCAGGTCATTCAGGGAAAGACTGCAGACAAGATCATCAATGACAACACCTAATATTTCTTCTGTGTACATCTTTCCGTTCAAGTTGTCCTCAAAAAAGTGAGGTCCGATGATCCTGTCCCCGAGTATGCCGCACCACACATTCACACTCCAGCGAACTTGATGCTTGTGCTGCCTCAGCCAGTGTGGGTTTTCTTGTGCCCAATAATGGGCGTTGTGAAGATTAACACTTCCATTTCGGCAAAACCGAGCTTCATCAGTCCAAATTATTCTGTGCAAAAAGTCATTTTCTTGATCAGTTTTGATGAGGCCCCAATTGCAGAAGTCAACTCGCCTTTCAAAGTCCGCCTCATTTAGGTCCTGATGAAGGTAAACGTGATATGGATGGAACTTGTGCTTTCTTAAAACATTTGTGACTGTTCCGATGCTGCGACCGCACTGATCGGCAATCTGTCGGATGCTGAGCTCTGGCATCGAGGTTACGCACGCGACAACGTCGATTTCAAAGTCTTCATCGACGATTGCCTTCCTGGTCCGTCTCGGAAGGTGGACAGAGCCTGTTGTGCAGAAGCGTCGAAACAGGTTTGTGAAAGTGGGCCTTGTTGGAAGGGGACGGTGTGGGTGGCGAGACGCGTAAAGCTCCATTGCTAACGAAGCGTTGCCATTCATTTCAGCCATTGCAAGCACCACGTCTACCTTTACTTTGGTAGAATACCTCACGCCAGAAGCAGCCATATTAGCTCGAAAGGACTCCACGTGGATTTCCTTGGTAGACCTTCAATGCAGAGACGCTGTGCTCTAACCGGAGGCACCCTAGTGCAGGACGGTCCTGCTAACGCGTTCACAAGAAGATGTCTCAGTGTGATCTAAAGTCACGAAAAAACGTCGCGAAAAATGGTCTCCTGTTATCGCGTTCATCAGGATCATGCGTAAGGCTCATGGCGCACCGCGCTGTCACATTTTGATTTCGCCGGCCGAAGAGGGCAAGGGTAATTGCTATCACCTATGCCTACGCTTCCACCCTCTTCACACACTAAACACCACACGCAACAGATGCGTCACTTTAGGGAGGAGCTTTGCGCGGACCCTCACCCTCTTGCATGCGTAATCGTGCGAAAGACAATTAAACTTTGGAGCCGGATATCTCGGAACACAGGCGTGCTAGAAAAAATCTTCCAACTGAAACTGTGTACAAACACCACTGCCTACATTTTTTCAATATAAACATGCCAACTTACCGCAGCCAGTAAAAAGTTAATTATTAAATTTTAGTTAATTGGGCTGCTGACAGCGATAATTATCATCTAACTTTCTGTCCCCCTGGCCGCTTAACTTATTTGCACAAGTGGTTCTCACGTGCCTTCGAGCGCCTAATTTTAAAAAAATCATAAAGCTTAATTTTGAACACCCGGTATATATATATATATATATATATATATATATATATATATATATATATATATATATATATATATATATATATATATATATATATATATATATATATATATATATATATATATATATATATATATAGGACGCGTGTCACATCCCTTCCGTCATATTGCAATCAGCCTTGTTGGGGCGCAAATGGAACGCAATACGCGATAGTTCATTATGAATCACGCCTTTCAGCGTCAATCATGGATGTCATTAAAGTGGGTCGAAAAGCGGAAACAGGAACAGTTTCCGGAACCACGTGAAGTATGCTTGAAGAAATATCGATGTGATCTCGTAATAATATTGACACACCTCGATGGGCGCATGAAGAGGAAGAGGTAGAAGCGGTCTGGCTCACGAGCAGCTCGGTCGCCGGTTTTCTGGCTCTGAGCTGTACCGATCTCAACCATTTTCCTGTAAATAAACGCGTTCCTTCGTCACAGTTGTGGTGGAAGGTGCTGGGTAAGCCAGCTACTGTCAAGCGAGACCGGAGAGCAGCCGTCTACTAACGACGGAACCGCAAGAGCACGAGCTTCGCCGCAGCCGTCGACTAGCGGGCTTGCCACCACTACCCCAAGATATGAACTTGGACGGAGACATCCAGCAGCCGGTCGCGAGGGCGCCGTCTTTCCACTACCGAGAGCCACGCACATTTACAGGAAAACCTGGCGATGACGTTGAAGAATGGCTCAGCCACTATCAACGGGTGAGCCGAGCCAATGGCTGGAATGCGGCCAGCCAGTTGTCCCACGTGGGTCTATTTCTCGATGGCAGTGCTTTAGTGTGGTTCGAGAATCACGAAGACACCTTGACAACATGGGACCAGTTTATGGAGGAGATCAAGAAGTGCTTTGGCGACCCTGCGACGAAGAAGAAACGTGCAGAGCAAATGTTGTCGCAGAGAGCTCAAGCTTGTGGTGAGACATGCAGAACCTACATTGAGGAGGTACTGAAACTGTGCAAATGTGTGGACACCAACATGACGGAAGAGGACAAGGTGGGCCACATTCTCAAAGGAATTGCGGAAGACGTCTACCACTTCCTTATCGGCAAGGAGAGTCTTGAGTCTGTGGCCGATGTGATTGGGCACTGCCGAACGTTTGAGGCCCTGAAGACTCGCCGCATCACTACGAAGTTCGGACGCCTTGCCAATGTTACGACCGTCGCCACTGTCGATGTGTGCCAAGACTCCGTGCCTACCGACCTTTCGTCAACGATTCGCCTCATTGTACGTGAGGAACTTCGTCGTCACCTTTACGCGCCCTTGAACGCCCGAGAACCACCGTGCGATACACCGTCCACAAGTATCAATGCTACGAGTTTCGAGGAGCGCAGCTATTCCAACCGCGGCCCTCAGCTAAGGGCTCCACCACCGGCGTCTTCTTATGTAGAGTCGCCTCATGCTCCCCACAGTCGTTACGGCTACAACAGCCATCCACCTCCTTTTGCGTCTCAGTGGGAACAGAGCGCCGCGTACCCTCAACATCCAGCGACGTTCCCTATGCCCCGTGAACGGCCCGTCTGCTACCAGTGCGGTGTTCGTGGACATATCGCCCGATTTTGCCCAATGCGACGTAATCCACGTTCGACATTCCCTCAGAGATCCGCGACGTTTGCACAACGAAGCCAACGGCCTGACTACACCTACTGGCCCCCCAACCCAACTGACGAGCGGCACGCCTACCAGCCGATCAACCGGAGTGATTCGCCCGGATCTGTGCGCAGCTTAACGCCGCCCACCACCCGTCCACCTCGGTCACCATCTCCACGGCGCCGGTCACGAATGTCGTCTCCGCCACCGGGAAACTAGCCAGCGCGGCCGACGGAGGTGAGGTCGCTGGACGTACCGATTTTCATCAAAGAATGCCTCCACCAGTTTCTATGCTTCAGAATAAGGTTCAGGTACTTGTTGACGACGTTCCCACGATGGCATTGATAGACACTGGCGCAAGTGTTTCCGTGATGAGTTTAGTTTTTAAGCAACGACTGGGCCGTAAGGTTATGTTTCACTGGGACAAACCTGCCACATTTCGGGCAGTGAGCGGCGCATTCTTGCGTCCTGTCGGCGTCTGCACTGCGTCTGTTAGTGTTGCCGGTAAAACGTTCAAGGCGGAATTCACAGTACTGGCTCAATCAACGCATGACGTTATACTTGGCATAGACTTTTTGCGAGAGTGTCGTGCGACCGTGGATTGTGGAGCAGGTGAGGTTCTGTTGTCTACTCTCGCCCAGCAGCCTGATTGTGAGAAAGGTAACCTCACTGTAGCTAAAGATGTACTTCTGCCAGCGTGGTCCACGGCCAGCGTACAAGTGACCACTTCGGAAACCAACTCGAGTTTGAATTCACGTGACATAGTGATTGAGCCATTGCCTGTAGCTTGTCTCAAGAAAAACATCTTTGTACCACGGTGCATTGTATCTCTCGCAGACGAGACGGCTCAATTATGGGTGATAAACAGCTCACCCGAGTCGGTTGTACTACCGGCTGGTATGCGCCTTGCCCTGTTCGAAAAGCAGAGCAGCACCTGCATTGGAGCTTTAAGCGATCTTGAAAGGGCGGGTCCGGAAACTTCTGGTATGGAAGCTGAATTTTCAAAAATGGTTAGCAAGTCCATTTCCTCACAGAAGCGCAAAGACCTGGTTGCACTGCTGGCGAGACATGCTAAAGTATTTGATTTTGCACGGACGGTGCCTAGGGCTCAGATACCGACCACGCGCGCTCGTCACAAGATCGATACTGGCTCTGCTCATCCTCTCCGACAAAAGCCCTATCGCGTGTCCGTGTCCGAACGCAAAGTTATTGCTGAACAAGTTGGCGAGATGCTAGCCACTGGTGTAATTCAAGAATCGTCAAGTCCGTGGGCTGCACCTGTTATTTTGGTAAAGAAAAAAGACGGGTCCTGGAGGTTCTGTGTTGATTATCGGCGTCTCAATTCTATAACCAAGAAGGACGTGTACCCCCTCCCCCGCATTGATGACGTAATTGACTGCCTTCATTCAGCTTCCTACTTTTCTTCGGTAGACTTGCGATCCGGGTATTGGCAGATTCCCATGGATCCAGTTGATAAAGAGAAGACGGCTTTTGTAACGCCAGACGGTCTATTTGAATTTAATGTTATGCCGTTCGGCTTGTGTAATGCTCCGGCAACATTTGAACGCTATATGGATACCGTCTTGAGAGGCCTTAAATGGGAAATTTGTTTATGTTACCTGGACGATGTGGTTATTTTTGGACGAACTTTTGAAGAACATAATCATCGCCTTGACGTTGTTCTAACATGTTTGGAGAAAGCCGCCTTGACACTGAACTCAAAAAAATGTCGTTTCGGTGAACGGCAAACACTGGTTTTAGGACACCTTGTGGACAAAGCTGGTGTTAGGCCGGACCCGCAGAAAGTGGACGCCGTCAGCAAGTTTAAGCAGCCACAGTCTATCCGCGAGCTACGAAGCTTTCTGGGCCTATGCTCTTATTTTCGCCGCTTTGTACCTAATTTTGCTGAAAAGGCCCAGCCACTGACTGACTTGCTGCGCAAGGACGTCCCTTTCCACTGGACACCAAATTGTGAGTCAGCGTTTAAGCAACTAAAGTTCGCTCTCACTTCCGGGCCAATACTATGCCACTTCGATCCCTCTGCTTCCACGGAAATCCACACCGATGCCAGTGGAGTTGGTCTCGGCGCGGTGCTTATTCAACGACACAACAATGCTGAACACGTCGTCGCCTATGCAAGCCGGTCCCTGAGCAAGGCAGAGCGTAATTATACGGTTACCGAATTGGAGTGCCTCGCCGTCGTTTTCGCCGTACACAAGTTTCGCCCCTACATCTACGGTCGTCGTTTCTCAGTCATCACCGATCATCACTCTCTTTGCTGGTTGGTGAGCCTACGTGATCCATCTGGTCGACTTGCGCGATGGGCCATACGGTTACAAGAATTTGACTTCACGGTCCGCTACAAGAGCGGTAATCGCCACGCAGACGCTGACTGCCTGTCACGGCTTCCTCTACCAACGACCGAGTGTGAAGCTGATAATTTTGACGATTTTATCACAGCTATTGACTCTCATTTTCCTGACATCGCGGCTTTCCGGACAGCACAGCACGAGGATCATTGCTTAGATCACCTGTTTGCCTCCGCGAATGACCCGGCCAGTTCAAGCTCTTTTGTAGTCCATGACGCCGTCCTTTACAAGAAGAATTATTCTGGCCAAGGCGCCCGTCTGCTTCTGGTAGTTCCACGCGCTCTACGTCCCCAAATTTTTCGGTTCTGCCATGACAACGCAACCAGTGGGCACATGGGCTTCGCCAGAACGTTTCATCGCATCCAGCAAAGGTTTTACTGGCCCAAGATGCGACGCGACACAGAAAAATACGTAGCGGGTTGCGAACAATGTCAACGTCACAAGCGTCCCACGACTACATCACCCGGACCTCTCCATCCCGTACCACCTCCTAGCTCTCCCTTCGAGATTGTTGGTGTCGACCTTCTAGGTCCGTTTCCGCGGTCAGCCAGTGCCAATCGATGGGTCATCGTGTGCGTCGACCACCTGACGCGCTACGCAGAAACTGCGGCTATACCTACTGCAACAGCCTTTCACGTGTCGCAGTTTATGCTTCGGCATATCATTCTCCGTCATGGCCCTCCACGAGTCGTCATTAGCGACCGGGGACGTCAGTTCGTCGCTGACGTCGTTGAAGAGATCCTACGCCTGTCTGCCAGCCAATTCCGCCACGCAACCCCGTATCACCCCCAGACGAATGGCCTCGTAGAGCGGACCAACAGGACGCTAACGAACATGTTGTCAATTTATGTTGATGCCAAGCACAAAAACTGGGACGAAGTACTGCCCTATATCACATACGCCTACAACACCGCGAAACACGAGACAACAGGGTACGCGCCCTTTTTCCTGCTCTACGCCCGCTCCCCTCGCAGTTGCCTCGACACCATTCTGCCTTTTACGTTAGATGTGGAAACATCGGTTGCCGAGTCACTATGCCGCGCTGAAGAAGCCCGTCGCGTCGCACGCCTTCGAACCATTGCATCTCAACAGCGCTCCAAGACCCGGTACGACGCCCACCATCACTCCGTTGCCTACACAAAGGGTGACCTGGTGTGGTTGTGGACACCTGTCCGCAAACGTGGTTTATGCCAAAAGTTTCTGGCCCACTACTCCGGACCATTTGTAGTCATTGACCGTCTCAGTGACGTCACATACGTCATCTCCGGCGTCACAAGCAATGGTCGGCGCTCTAGCAAGACACAGCTGACACACGTCGCGCGCCTCAAGCCATATCACCACCAACCTTCCTATTGACTCGCCCAGTGGGCATCGTCTGCGAACGGGGGAAATGACACACCTCGATGGGCGCATGAAGAGGAAGAGGTAGAAGCGGTCTGGCTCACGAGCAGCTCGGTCGCCGGTTTTCTGGCTCTGAGCTGTACCGATCTCAACCATTTTCCTGTAAATAAACGCGTTCCTTCGTCACAATATTATAAATAACATCATAAATAATATAACGGTTGAAGATTTTCGTCGAAAAATTTCGTATATAAACGTTTATAAGAAAGGTTTGTGAGCTCCGGAAATTTAGACCATCAGTTGTTTTTTAACGTGCACTTCTTTAGCTATACAACGATAATTTCACCTCCAATGAGGCCGCAGCAAACGGTATTCAATGTCGTGACCTTCAGGGGCATTCTAGAACATAACCACTAGGGCGGATCGCGGTGGGATCTGCAGATGTAGATTGTTGTTTGGCGCGTCTCAAGAATCGCATCGACCTTATACATGGCATCGCTGAAGCCCGATTCTTCCATTGTAGCCATGGTCGGTCCTCATATATCGGCATGATATTTGTCGGAGGTGCAAGCTTACGATGCACTAAGCTTCGATTAAACGACCCCGTTATGTAGTTTCAGATGCGGGCCTACTGTGTATACTGTGTCCTCTTCCTTCAAGGAGGCATTGACACATCACGGCACAACTGGCATCCATCAGCTCAAGGTTCAAGGTTGACTCATCAAAAGCTGCTAGCTTCCGGTAAGGTGGCTTCCTGGCAGGGTGCGAAGACAAGACTTCACCAAGGAACGTGGGAAACACTCTCGTATAACGAGCCCAGACGCTCGGCTCATTTCCCGGTGTACCTTGATGATCCAAGCAACGAAGAGAAGACGACAGCTTATACTGCAATCGCCCCTTCCGGCAGTCCATCGGTCAGGCGTGTCTAAACAGTTTCTAGCGAGCGAGCCGACGGCTCTGCAGGATTCGACGTACCACAAATGTGTTGACGCCACTTCGGAAGGTCGCTTGACGTAGAACGACAATTGCTGGTGGTGATTAGCAGCTGCACAACAGTGTCTATCCGATCGTGCGTCCGGACGGAGGGGTGGACAGAGGTGCGGACGCATGGACTGACGCATAGACGGAAGCAAGAACAAATGGACGGACAGAAGCATGGATGCAACGACGGACTCACTGTTCTTGTTATAATTTTATCTAGTTATATATCTAGTTATATTATTCCCAATATTCCCAAGGACATATACAAACTACGCCATCTGTTTAGCAAGTCATAAGCTAGAGGTAGCGACGCGCGGCCGGGCTAGAGGAGCAGCCCGCGGCCTGCGCACCCAAAGCGAAAACAATAGGGCAGATTATTCACAGTTCTTTGCTGGCGAGGGTCCGAATGCAGTGTTATGACCTAGCGGTGGTATATACAGGAGGAAACTATAGTCACTAAGCGCAGGCCTCAGTCTGCGTCCCGCTTCTGACCAGCCACATGTGTTTGGATTTGAATCAAGGAGGAAACACGCGCACGTTAATCATAAATAAAAGGGTACTTGTTTCTGATGAAATAATCCACAGAGACGAGTGTCGGTGACATAATAATCAACAATTTGTTTTGAATTTAAGGTTTACTAAAGAAAACTAGTAACAGAAGATTGCACTTTGAGGACTCTGACAAGAAAAGGATGCCACGTTAAACACGCAGGGCAATTTCTTTTTTTTAGGGGCGAAGCTCCTTATAGCGGCAGCCGTTCGTCCCTCATAGCCGTTGTAGTAGTGCGTAACTAGTATAACATTTCGACCTTCAAGGTGGTGCCGGTGAGAGATTTCATTTCTTCTGTGCGTTGTTGAACAACGAAAGATAGTGCTCAATGTACATGCCAATGGCTGCAATAAAAGGGAATGAGAGACAGGAAAATTTGACTTTTAGTTAACGAGCACGCTGCGATCCCCATTAGCAGTGATTGGCATGTACATTGAGCACTATCTGCAGAAAAGGTTGCTACGTTATACTCGCTGGGCGTAACCTCCTTGGTTTTGTAAAGGTTTAGCGAGCAATGGGCCACAGTGCGATCAATACTGTGAACTAGTACTCACCATGAACTCGAGGTGGTTAAAGATGGGAAGTATACCCGAAGCGCAAGCCGTAAAAAAAGTGTGCGTGTGCCACCTCTCGTTTAGTCATTGGAATGTCCGCTGGATGGCGGTGCTTTTACATGGGGAATATATGATGAAAAGATGCGAGATGGTGGCACTTGGAGTGTTGAATAGATGGACTAACGGACACACAGACAGATGCATGGATGGACGCAAGAACGGATGCAGGGGCGGATGCATGGACGAGCGCAGAGATTGATGATTGATATGTGGGGTTTAACGTCCCAAAACCACCATATGATTATGAGAGACGCCGTAGTGGAGGGCTCCGAAAATTTCGACCACCTCGGGTTCTTTAACGTGCACCCATATCTGTGCACACGGGCCTACAACATTTCCGCCTCCATCAGAAATGCAGCCGCTGCAGCCGGGAATCGAACCCGCGACCTGCGAGTCAGCAATCGGGTACTTTAGCCACTAGACCACCACGGTGGGGTGACGAACACAGGGACGGACGCACGAACATACGCACGCGCGCACGCGTGCTCGAATGGGCGGATGGACGCATGGACGGTCATACAGACGGACGCATGGACGAACGGAAGCAAAACGAATGGGCGGACGAATGCTTCGCCCCATTTTGCGTCATTCACTCCATGGATATGCTGTCAATTTTTTTATTGTTCAACAACGCACAGAAGACAAGAAAGGGTTGCTATGTTATACTCGCTGAGCGTAACCTCCTAGGTTTTAGAAAGGTTTAGCGAGCGTTGGGCCGCAGTGCCGTGAATACAGAGGACTAGTATATACCATGAACTCGAGGTGGCAAAAGGTGGGAAGTAGACACGAAGCGCAAGCCGTAAGAAAATGTGCGTTTGCCTCCTATCAGTCAGTCCTTGGAATGTGTGCTGGATGGCGGCGCTTCTAATGAGGAATATATGATGAAAAGATGCGAGATGGTGGTACTTGGAGTGTTGAATAGGTGGGTGAACGAACACGCAGACAGATGCATGGACCGACGCACGGATGACTGCACAGACGGATGGACGCATGGACGGACGCAGGAGCGGATGCATGGACGAAAGCAGGGACGGACGCACAGATGAACGTGCGGACGCACGAACGGACGCACGCACGGACAGGCAGATGGACGCACGGGCGGCCACACAGACGCACGCATGGATGGACGTAAGCAAGAACGAATGGACGGACGGATGCTTCGCCCCACTATTCATCATTCACTCCGTGAATATGCTGCTATTTTTTTAGCCTCCTTGGTATTATTAAGGTTTAGCGAAGGTTGGGTTGCAGTGCCACGATCTAGCGGTGGTGAAAGGTGGGAACTAGAATCGAAGTGCAAGCCGTAAGAAAGTGCGCGCATGCCTGTACATACGGAGGAAAGAAGCTCCCACGACCTAGAGCTTCGCTTTCAAAACGCACAAAAGAAAATTATATGAGTTGGTCGTGCAAATGTGCCACACTCGATATATATATAAGAACATGTGGATGGCTGCATAGGAAAACATAAAAAATAGTCCGTAACTGATATTTCACTTATGGAGATTGATAAATAGTCGTGTTGGGAAACACTGCCCTTGCGCCGCGAAGTGGGTCGAAAAAGAAGAGAAGCGCCAGCAAAACACATTGCAGTCACTCCTACAACTAAGCAATTCATCATTCGCCGGAAATGCAGGCCTACGGGACGGCTTTAAGCTCTCCCATAGTAGAGTACCCTGTGCTCTAAATCGTTACCTCGTTTTCCTAACTGCCTCCCCGGTGTCGTGTGTTCACGGGGTAATCATTGATAACAGGGCCTCATCAAATGTGAGGTCCGTGGGCTGGCTGTGTTCTCTTCCGTAGTAGAGTTGCATACTCTAAATCGCTACCCACTGCGAAGCATTCCTTAGCGACCTTCTGCGACTTTGAGCGTACCTAGCCGTCTACGATTTTTATCTCTCCAGGCCGTTTCGAATATGGTATCGATACCGAACTTAGTATGGCATAACATGACTGTATGAAGTACATAACTGACTAGTCATAACATGAAAATCATGACAAATATGTCATGATTTATATTTCAAGCTCTTGCTGCTCCTGCGGTGGTTTCTTTCATATGACATGTTTCAAAATTGGCATGATATGACATGACTACATGGCCAACACAAGTGACAGCCCTAACGTAGAAATCATGACATGCATGTCATGTGACAGCATGGCTACATGCCAAGCTCAAGATGTGCTCATGGCCATTTCATTAGCGTCATATATACCAAATTTTGTATTACAGTACGTGAATGATTGAAGAAGGTTTATGACTGGAACAAACATGATAATCATGAGATGCGTGTCATGAAACAACATGACTACATGCCATGTTCATGATGCACTGGCGGCCGTTTCGCTAGCTTCACTTATACCAAACTTGCTTTTACGGGACGTGAATAAATGACAAAGGTATGATATTTGTGAAAACATGATAAACATGAGTTGTGTGTCATGTTCCGACATCACTACATGATGCGCTCGCGGCCATTTCGCTAGCTTCACGTTGTTACGAAGCGCACCTCCGACGACGTTACGAAGGGCGCCACGAATCTCACCGCTGCCACGACTGTTACCAAAGACAACGACGCCAACACGGTCCCGAAGGCGCCACTGCTTCAAACTCCGCCAGGAAGGTCACACGCCGTTTGGTAGCGTAGGTTTCTCAGCTCGCGACTGCTTCTGCGCAGAGCTGATAGACGAGCGGACGAGACGACGGTCAGTTAAGCAAGGTTTATGTACAGCATATATACAGAGGCATTACAAATTCGGCACTGGTGCCGACAGTTTAGCGACAGGAAGAGCCGAGCTCCCTTCTCTGACACATAGGTCTACTACTCGCGCCGCGCTGCAGGGCTTATTTTATATGCACCGGGTGGATTCTTTGAGTAACCGAATGTCCAACCAGAAGCGCCACTGGTCGTGAGGTCAGAATCCTCTAATGGGGTCGACGCTGAGCCGCGTCGTTCTCATCAAATACGGAGCCGCTGCACTTGGCTGTGCCCGAGGACGAGTGACGTCGCCACGCATTGCGTCAGACTCGCCAGACAGGGAGTCGCCGATTGCTTCGACGGGCTCGCTGGCTGAGGTGACTCACTGTGCATGCGCGGCAGAAAGGCACCGCCGCGTGATGACGCCGTTGAGTTGTCCGCGTCAGGAGGGCTTGCGGGCCGGCCTTGACACAGATTGCCTTTTTCAGAGGCATGGACGTTTAATGTGGACTCGCAGGCATAACAACATGTATCAAACTAGGTATTACGTGACGTGAACGGATGACTTAGGTAAATCACACATCCAAACATGATAATCACGACATGCGTATAATGTAACAACATGACTACATGCCACACTTATGATTCGCTCACGGCCGTTTCGCTAGCTTCACGTATTCCAAATTTGTTAATACGTGACGCCAGTGGATGACGAAGGTATGTGACTGGTACAAACATGATAATCATGACATGCGTGTGATGTGAGAACATGACTACATGCCACAGTGAAGGCACAGATACATTTCGACGTGACGCGGTGTGCATGCTCGCCGGCGTTCATTTCGTCGCATCATGCCGGCGTTGCTACGCCAGGCGCCGGTTCTGCCATATACTCGCAGCAGCGTGCCGCGCTGCGTTGCTTTGACGCATGCGTGTTTCAGCGCGTCCGGCAGCCTTCCGTGACGAAAAACTCCCTATCATTTCCCCGAGGTGGTGGTGGTAAAAAACATTTATTTCAGAAAAAGTGTACTAGAGAGTGCCGACGTGGCCCATCGGCATGCTAGAGTGGCCAGACCCTATTCCGGGACGCCAGTGGAGCTGGAAGCTGCCCGTGCGCGCTCCACCAAGGAGCGTTGCGCAGCCAAGGTAGAGCAGCCGAGCAGGTGCTCCTCCCAAGCCTCTCTAGTTGGGATAGGAAAAAGGGATGAGAAAGTGACGGGATTAACTGGGCACGATGCTACGACGTGATATGTGTCGGCGAGGACATGACAGGTCGAGCAGGTGCCATTGATTTCTGGCAAAAAGTGCCCGGCGACCGCCGGACTGATAAAGGTGTTAGTCTGCAGGCGGCGTAGCAGTCGTTCGTCCGCTTTCTTCAAACCGCGTGCGGGGTCCGGGTAGAGGCGGCGCGACGCCCGGTAATAAGCCAAAATTTCGCGAAAGCGTGTCAGGTTGGTATTGCCAGATTCCGTCTCGAGACATGGAGGGGCAACGGCCCGGACAGTAGAAGCGCTGGCAGCGGCATTTGCCACCTCGTTGCCGGGCAGGCCCGAGTGGCCTGGGGTCCAGACTATACGAATGGGATGAGGGTTAAAGCGCCAAGAGTCTGCCTGTAGTAGGCTAGCTGCCAGCAGGGCAATGGAACCCTGAAGGTACTGAGAACAGGCTGAGCGCGAGTCCGTCAGGATGGTGCGTGAGGCAGGGTGAGAGGCGGCCAAAGCTATGGCAACCTCTTCAGCATGTGTTACTGTGTCTGCTCGAAAGAAGAGGCCATCGACGTGTTTGCCCTCTGTAATCACGGCAGCCGTGAAGTGACCCGAGGGGGAGGGACCCGAGACGTCCACTTAGAAAACACCAGGACGATCGGAGTGTCGCGTATGAAGGGCCGCGGCGCGTGTTAGTCTATGGCCAGGATGGAGGTCAGGGTTCATATTACGGGGTAGAGGTTTCACCCATAGCTTTTGACGCCAGAGCTCTGGTACCGACTGCAGAGGGTCTTGGTCAGATATCGGGCTAAGGCCAAGTCTGTGTAGAAGATGGCGCCCTGAAGGCGTCTGCGACAGTCGATTGATTTGGTTAACGTGATGAGCTTCGCGCACCTCTGCAAAGGTGTTGTGTACCCCCAGAGCCGCGAATCGGCTGTTGGAAGTTGCAATAGGTAGGTCCAGAGCGCGTTTGTATACTGAACGAAGAAGGACGTCCAGCTGGTGCTCGTGTCGACGACACAGGCGAAGGTAAGACAAGGCGTAGAGGACGCGACTGATCACAAACGCGTGGGCCAATCGGAGGGACTGAGACCCGCGGAGGCCGCCGCGCTTTTAGACACTCGCCGTATCATGCGGCTTACCTGCTGGCTGGTGCGTCTGAGGCCTGCTATTGTGCCCTTTGGATCCAAGGACGATGTGAGGTGAAGGCCAAGAACCCGAATATTTTGCACTGACGGGACGGGCCCGGACGGAAGAAAAATTTTAGGCGGTGGTAGCGGAGAGACTGAAAGAAGAGCTGATTTAGCTGGAGAGCACTCCAGGCCGCATGAACCAGCGTAGGTGTCCACCAGAAGGGCAGCCTTTTGCAGGCGTTCTTCGATTTGCGCTAAGGAGCCGGCGTTGGTCCACATTGTGATATCGTCCGCATATAGTGCGTGTTGTATTCCCTCGACCTCGCTTAGAAGAGAGGGGAGGTTCATCTTCGCCAGGGTAAAAAGCAGAGGAGACAGGACTGCCCCTTGAGGTGTACCCCGCGCGCCTAATAAGTACGGGCCGTGTTCGGTAGAATTAAGGCGAATGAAGGCGGTGCGATCTGAGAGAAAGGCGCGAATGTAGTTGAAAGTCTTCTGCCCGCAGTTTGTGGTAGACAGGTTAGTGAGTATAGTGCTGTATTTGACGTTGTCGAACGCCCCGCGGAGATCGAGAGCGAGCATGGCTTTATCGTTATGGCACATAGTAGTCGGCTCTATGATATCGTGTTGAAGCTGGAGCAGGACGTCCTGCGCCGACAGATGCGGGCGAAAGCCAAACATCGTGTCGGCAAAGGTCCTCCTGGCCTCCAAGTAGGCGGAAAGGCGTTCGCGAACCATGGTTTTCATGAGTTTGCCTGCGCAGGACGTAAGTGAGATGGGTCTCAGTGCCTCGATACTAACGGACTTTGCCGATTTGGGTATGAATGTCACGACCGATGTGGTCCATTCCGTTGGCAGCGAAGAGCTGTGCCATATCGAATTTATAAGGTGGAGTAGCGAGAGGTGTGCTTGGTCGGGAAGATTTGCCAGGAGCGATACTGTGATTCCGTCGCGTCCAGGGGCCGTGCCCCGTCGCATTTTCGTGAGTGCAAATCGTAATTCGGAAAGCGTGTATGGGGCGTCGAGGTCGTTGTTAGGGGCGCCGGAAGACGTACATATGCTGAGCCCACGGAATCAATTGTGCGGCAGATGTAGCGGTCAGAAAGTTCTCGCGCGAGTTGATCCGTAGTGCCCTGAAAGGCATGCAGAGCATGGTGGAGCTGGCGTTGCGTTTCTCCCCTGGTGGTGGAGGGATCGAGAAGGCTTCTAAAGAGTCGCCACGCACTCTTAGAGCTCATCTGGTTTGCAGCCTTCGAAAAGGTGTCTGCCCAGTTAGCATCGGAAAGTTGTTCAGAGTATGCGGCCGCCTCTGCAGTGAGCGCCTCAATGCGAGCGCGAAATTTTCGATTAAGTTTGTTGCGTTTCCAGCGCCTTACGAGCCCGCGGCGAGCATGCCAAAGATGTAGGAGGTGTGGATCGATGGCAGGAGTCAAATTATAGGTTGCAAGGGTGCGAGTGTTCGCTTGTTTCAAATGGAGGGCGTATGATGCCCACGCTGCATATTCGGTCGAGGAGAGGACGGCGGGAAATGGTTGCATTCTGAACTGAGTCCAATCGGTGAGACGCGCTTGGCCCCAGTGTTGGCGCATTTTCTGCCGCGGTGTGAACGAAATGCGGAGTAAACAGTGATCGCTGCCTAGGGTTTTGCCTAAATTTTTCCATGTAGGATCGCGGATGTGAAGGGTGAGGGAGAGGTCGGGGCATGTGTCTCGCGTGACCGAGTTGCCGAAACGTGTGGGGTGTGCGGGATCAGTAAGAAGCGTGAGGCTCAGCGAGGAAATGAGCTCTCTGCCCCGGGCCTTCTCGTAGTGGTAACCCCAGTGAGGGCCGGGGGCATTAAAGTCCCCGACAATCACCAGTGGTTGTCGGGCCGCTATACGCAGCGCCCGATGGAAGAGATGCGCAAACGAAGCCCTTGCAAGGCGAGGGGGACAGTACACGTTTAACATATGTATTGATGGTTGGCCCCTCCGCTGAGACAGTACTGATATCATGCAGTAGTCGTAAGGAAGATCTAGATCGAGGTCAATCTGTATCGCCGTGTAAGCTTTATGCACGAGGAGGCATGTGGTGGTGCCGCCTACATAGGAGCAGTATCCAGAGAGGGATGGAGCAGGGCCAGATTCTTGGAGCGCCAAGACGGCCGGCTGAGAGCCAATTGAGCCAAGAAAAAGGGAAAGATGTGAACGCTTTCACCTGTTCCCGAAGCCTCCAGGGTTCCACTGTATGATCTCGAATTTAGACGCAATGTTTGAACGGGACGTACGATTGGTAGCCATAGTGACTGTCTTAGGTTTTATATTTGGCCCTCCATGTCCTGCTCGGAATCCTCAGAGGCAGGGAGGGGCACAGAGGCCGGATTGTCCGACGGCGGGGTGGTGGTAGCCACCTTACGACGATGCCGTGGAGCTGTACCCTCACTGCTCACCGAGCAGGAGCGGGAACGCGATGCCTTGGGTTGAAACTGGGTGATTGCCCAGGCTTGAATAGCCTGGGTAACCTCTACTACTATGCGTTGAACCGAGAAGCTGGTGAGGATGTGATTAATCAAAGCTTCGACGCGCGTAAGGCGTTCCTCTATGCGCGGGGCGCGCTCCTCGCTAGGGAGAGTTCGGTTAGCGGGCAAGAGAACCTGAGGTGCCCCAGGAGCCTCAAGAGCTTCTGGAGTAGATGCGGCACCGGTTCCGAGTGCTGCAGTACACATGGCTGCTCGAACTGGCGGTTTAATGGAAGTGGACTTAGCGCAAGGACTAAGCTTGGACGTAGGTGGCGTAGCCGCCTGGACAGCGGAGGCAATACCGGATGGCCTTGCAGTACACTGTTGTTGGGGTTGAAGTCGCTTATTTAAGAGTTCGAGTTGTTTAGTTGAGAGTTTTGCTTTTGAAGTGCCGCAACTTGCTGGCGAAGGGCCGCAAGTTCGGGAGAAGGAGGATCGACAGAAGGGGGTGAGAGAGGCTTAGAAGCAGCATTCCCTGCCCAACTGCTCACCTGAGGTACCGCCGCTGGTGCTTCGAGCGGTGGGAATGCCCGAGTGTCGGCGTGAAGTGGTGGAGCCGACTGATACAGGTTGGTGCCGCTGTCTGGCTGTGACGAATATGAGGTGGTTCCTCGAGGAGATGTTGAGGGCTGCTTGCGTTTCCGATATTTTGCCGTGCAGCCACTGGTCCCAGTCTCATGGGCGCCGTGGCAGAGGAGGCACTTGGGGTGGCAGTCATGGGTATTGATACTTGCAGGTGCGGGGGTTCCACATTTGGCACACTGCGTTGGAGCGGGGGGAGGACACTGAGGTGGTCGATGGCCGATGGTACCGCACTTGGTGCAAACAGGAACCGTTTTCTTGTAGGCACGGATATACGTCGCCACGCAGTGGTATAAGAGGAAGCGGGGTAACTTCGTGCTCTCGAAAGTCACCACCGCCGCCGCGGAATCTCCGAGTTCGCGGACCGCAAGGATAGTACCTCGAGGCCAATACAGTTCAGACTTTATCTTCTCCGGGCTTTCAGCAGGGTTTACGTTGATGACGCCCTTGAATGTAACCCCTGGTGCCTTGGCGTGGCCTCGAACGGGCAGCTGCTGATCCCCCACTTGCAGCTAAAAGTCCCCGAAGAGTCGCTGTGCCATAGGCAAAATGGTGGTGCTACAGACCAAGATGTTTTGTTCCCAGATCGGCCACACTTGAATTTGCGTGGTAGTCCGGTCGCCGAGGTAGCTGCGGATGGCGTCACCCGCGCGATTGGCCGGGACAAATGTGCGAAGCTCGCAGGGAACGCGAGGTTTCACTACTACGATGTAGTCGTCGCGAGAGAGGCGAGGAGTCTGACGCGGACGCCACTTGCGTTGCTTCGCTGGCTGCGAGGACGGAGCAGAGGTAGGCACACCACCGGAGGGATGGCGCGCCGGCGTTACTTGCAAGGCTGGGGAATGGCAGCCAGCTGTGGCGTCTCGTTGTTGTTGAGACGCAGACTTCAATTTGGCTTGCTTGCGTTGCCACAGTCTCACCATGTCGTCGAGGTATTCGTCTTCTGATGGCATAGTGTTTACGCAGGATGAAATCTCCATGGACAGTACTTGGCTTGAGGTAGGATCATAGCCCGTAACCACGTTGGCGGCCGCCATCGCCGGGCTGAGAGCCCTTATCGAGGCGGCGTTGTAGCCGGGAGTGAAGGATGTCCCTGAAGTTGTCAAAACTGGACCCACCTGGACGAAGGTGTTGTCTAGGCGAAGCGGAGAACTTGGCGGTGACAATAAACCGAAGTTTCAGGGGTACCAGGGTGGATGTCCGCAGAAATAGCAGAAAATCTACGCAGGTGATGTGGAGTGCGTCCGTCACCATCGAGCGCTCGCAGCGCCCCCCTCTACGAAATGAGCGCCGGCTATTGCACCCATATACATGACAAAAAAAAAATTGCCCGCAGCTTCCCTCAGGGGAACACTGAGGAGGATGCGGACCATATAATTGGTTAACGGGGTGTTAAAGTGCGACTTACTTGGGTCGATGGCTAAATTGGTTAACGTGGTTGTGAAATGGGGTGTTAAATTGCGACTTACTTGGGTCGATGGCTACATTGGTTAACGTGGTTGTAGGAGGGGGTGTTAAATGAGTGAACACGTACACACGTATGCGAAAGGGCGGCGCTGGTCGAAGGGACGTCGATCATTGTGTTTGTGGATTCGTTGGAATTCATTTCACCGCGACCTTGGACATCGACGCGCCGTACAAACCAACCGACGAGCGGCAACTGAGCGAGCGAGCGCTGACCTTGAGTATATATACAGCACGACGGCGCATGCACTGTCAGCTGTTGAATGTTCTCGAAGCACGACGCCACATGCGCGTCCACTGGAGAATCAGGAGAATTGTAGATGTCGAACGCGGTGTGTAGAGGAGGAAGGGTGCACAGATGGTGGAGGAGTGAAGCGCGCGCGGTGTGTAGAGGAGGAAGGGATGCACAGATGGTGGAAGAGTGGGCGACGGCGCGACGGCGCATGCGCGCGCGTCAGCTGTCGAATGTTCGAGAAGCGGTGCGGACGGCGCGGACGGCGCGGACGGCGCACTACAAGGCGCGAGTATAAGATGCTTCCGCATCTAAAAAACGTGAAAGCTTCACTCAAGAGTAAGTTTACACGAAGCGCTGGACGAGTCCATTTGCGTTTATCTTGGTCAAACTGTGCGCCAGGACGGCAGCCAAAGGAAGACGTGCGTTAAACAAGCGCAAGGTTTTGATTATTCGGCACCGTCTATGTCTGACTGTATTGTTTATGTGCCGCCGTGCCGTGCAGCTTGACCAAGATCAGCGTTCAAATAAGCATTTGGCTTCGACTAAGAAATGCATCTTAAAGCACGCTGAAGGCTAGAAAAAAAAATCTCAACGCACTTAGTAAGTGTTGCGCTTCATGTCGATCGACTGACGAGCTCGGCCATAACAGCGATACCGAAATGAACTCTTAGCACACTGCTACTGTCCTCCTTATCCCCTGAGATCTTTAAAATTGTGACTTTTTATCTGCAGTACCATATTATACAAAGGAAAACTGTTTTGCTTGTCGACTGATCTGCTAGCCAAACTGACACAACCCCCAAGATGCATAAAAGCATTGTACATCATATTAGTGCGACAAAAATGTTTCCTGATCGTTCATGGCTTTCGTAGCTTGTAATCATCACAGTAACGGATGGCAAAAAAAGAAAAAAATACTTCTAAAGCACTGTCATATCACGACGAGGTGCTTCTTTCAACGGAGCAGTACGAAAATGCAAGCGTGCCGTGGCTGACCCGTGTGGTGCGTCAAACCGGAAGCAGTCGTATCCCACAGTTTCCTGCGATTGCCTATTTTACCGGTCACCTATTCGATGTTACGTGACGTCAATGGATGACGAAATATATGACTGGTGCAGACCTGATAATCCTGACACGCTTGTCATGTAAGAACATGACAACATACCATGCTCATAGCCTGCTCGCAGCTGTTTCGCTAGCTCCACATATACTAAATTTGGTATCACGTGACGTGATAGATGGCGAAGGTAAACGACACATCCAAACATAATAATCATAACTATTCACTTTTTTTTCTATCTTACCAGCTTCTACTAAGTGATGAGCCTTTACATAATGGAGACGGGGGCGCTGTCAGAAGACGCCAACACATACAGCGGCCACTGTCGTAATGTATTCGTCAAGTATACCTCAATAAAGTGAAACATCCGCAGACACAGATGTAACCCGCAGCTATCATACGTACTTCGAGAGCGTCAGCAGCGTTTGGGAGAACACGGCTTTGGTTTCCGTTTCAACCAGGCAGGTATTAGTCGGCAGCACATTCGCTGAGAATGCATATGCCTTGCCAGCGGGCAAGGAAGCTGCTTCCGCAAGAGTATCTGCTATCGCTGTGTTATGATGAGCAACCGTGCTGCGCTGCACCGCAAACAAAAGGCGGCTGCCGACCACCAAAAGCTGCGTGGTATGTGAAAGGATGACCCGTTTGTCCATCCACGTGAACTATAGCCGAACGCCAGACGTCAACGCCAAATGAATGACTGTCCCATTCGCTGTACGGGTTTCGTAAGCGTTTGCTAGCATCGTACACGTGGAAACGCTCGACAGAAAAATGAACGAAGAAATGTGATTCGTCTATATTCAACTGAAATTCTCCCCGCATGAGATGATCGAAAGGCGAAGTAGGCTTACGCACAGACTAGCGTCACTTCCGGCAATTTAACGACCAGTGTATAGTATAACCAGTTCCTTCTAAAAGTCTCAATCGTTCACGCCGTATTTTATTACACCAGGATGGAAATGCTGTTAACAGAGCGCGAGTGCTATATATATACGCCAGCATAACTTGAGCCCAGTGCAATCTCAAGTGAGACACGACGGATTTAAGAATGGTACGCTCAATCAGTTTATGACGGCACCATTTTAGCTGTGCCACATGTACTATGGATGAGGAAAAAGAGTGCCCATCGAATTGATTGCCTCGAAGCCACGACGAGGGAATCTGCTCCAGATCTGCGCACTATAGAATAAAAAATGGGAGGTACTGCATATCAACTTTCTGGCACTTTCTCCGTGGGTTCGTAGTCGATGAAAAAGAAGAGTGTTAAATTACACAATCGCATACCTTAACATAAGCGCATTAAAGAGCCACATGTGGTTAAATTACTCCCCAGTCTCCCCACTGCGCTGTTCCTCATCATTAGGTCAGCGTTTCCGCCCATAAAACTCCTGATTCAACATAAATAAGCAGTACAAAAGTGCCTTCAACAGGTCGGCCGACGTTTTTGTGGGAGGACCTATCTTTGTCAAAGTCGTTTTAGCATCCTTGTCGTGTTAGTTCAACAGGGTTGGTATTGAGGTCATCTCCAGTGGTGGCGCCCGTGTCGCTGTTCGTAATCACAGTCTGCAAAGAAAAATATCTGTGAAGCAGAAGAGCGTCGCCCTTGCCCTATTTAAAGCAAGGTTGCGACGACGCCCAGGATTGTCATCCCGGAGGTAAAAGGAGCTGTAAGGAAGATAGACAAGGGGCGAAAAGAAGAAATGAAGTTCCTCTGTTCGTTATGCTTATCCTACATTGTGTGTCCATCCATCTGCTACCATCTTGATTTCAGATATCCTTGAATGATTCAAATTATATTGACAACAAACGAACCCCGCCATACATTACTTTTGGCACAATGACGTTACGCGACCTACGTATATTTTACCATGGGCGAACCTAATAAATAAACAATGAGCCTCCGCTTCTCCCTAATGCCTTAAAATTTTGAATACATACCATCTGTGAGAATTGGATACAATCTCCGTGCAAAATTGTGGATCAACCAGTGGCTTCGGTATTCATCCTTATATAACAAGTAATTTTCAAATGAGACATATTTCGCACCAAATGGGAACGTTAACAAGGAAACCAGTACGAAAAAATAATGAAAACTGCTGGTGATTTTTTCACTCAGTGACGAAAACGTGTCGATGAAAACAACATTGCTTACCTTCAACCATGAGCGTGAAACCGTTTCCCCGCTTTTGCAGTATTTCAATGGCCGTGACCACCATGTTGAGCAGAGACGGCTGCTTGTCCTGGCGGTAAAATTCGTACGACATGTGGTCGCCCGAAAAAAGACCTGCGCGAGAGAGCAGTGACATCCACGATAAATCCGTCGAGAAAGTACCAGCACGTTACTCTGGACAGAACGTAATAACGAATGTCAATTTATGACTGCCAGATAATCATTATATGCTGTTTTCCGGTTACGGTAGGAAAGAAAAGGGCTACTTTTAGGTCGGGAATAATTCCTCGCTTTCGCCATAAAAAAAAATTTGAAAGCTTTTGAACACGTGTTTCAATCAAGAAATCGGTAACAGACCGTTTTCTACTTACATCACGTGCAAAAATTAGCGGACCTGAAGTATGCGACATCATCCGCATGTTCAGGTAGACAGCTTCGACCCGTAAGGCGCCCTACAATCTGCAGGGTCATTTCATGCTGTACTGCAACACGCTTCATTATGGTGCAGTGTGCTGCAATCATTGGCATAGCCAGAGCATGAGAGGTGAATCACTGCAAAAAACACCGCCTTCCACGTTTTCTTTTTCATTTGTATGTGCACTCACACCGGTGCACATAAAATAACATGGACGAACGTACATGAAGGAAGATTAGGCTCTCCCACCTGAACAAATTATTAGCTACCTCCTTGATTGTGATGCCACCTGTAATTCGCAGGGAACAATCGGCTGCATGTAATGGCATAATCTGAAGTTAACATTCGTGTAGCTTTAACCTGTGTACATTCCACATTATTCATGCTCGGTAATTTCAGTGCACCCTGTAGAATTAGAACTCCGTGAAGTCTGAACCCACATATACGTGCATCTCGGGAATATATTTTGCGTTACGTACGAAGCATTCGTTGACAGAACCGAATAAAAGTGCTTACAGCTAATGATTTCCCGCTAAACTTCAAGGGACCACATATTAACAATTTTTAAGAATTAGTAGAGCCGTCTTGAAACATTACGTTAAAAGTAGACAGTCGCGCAAATAGAACTCGTTCTTTTGCTGCGCTGTGCTGTTCATCCACAGAAAAAAAAAACAGAAAAACCATAGACCGTAGGTCGGAAAACCTACTCGTGAATCGACTTACAAAGACTCAGATTGAGCCACGATAGTGAATTTTAGTGAATACAGATGGGTAATATGTTTGTGAGTGCAAGTCCAAGTGAGGCCGACTGAGAAAAACTGAATTGTCTTAGCCAAAGTAAGCCCTGAGCGCTAGATATGTGCCTTGAGTGAGTTTGAGTGAGCGCCACCCTTTTCACTGACCTATCGTTCCATCTACCGAATTTCAGCTTCACTGTGAGCCTATATCAGCTAACGTTTGTACTCACGTCTACGCACACATATACTTCAACGCACTAGCGTCCCTACGCCAGCTCAATATACATTGGTCAAAGGAGCGGGGGGAGAGGGCGGTTGTCCCGACTTCTCCCACGAGCTAACCCTTTCACTGAAAATTATTTATAAACATGCCTCCTGTGAGTAGTCTCTCTCAATAAAAATGTGCTTACAAGATTTCAACCACTGATAACTTGTATTCGAAGATACGACAAAAAAAGGTGCCTCCGCTGAACACTAAATATGTGAGGCATTTACGAGCATTTGCTATATATGGTCGAAATAGCTAATTATACGCCGGAAGACTGACTGGTCGACTCACTCATACTTATGCAGATATATTTAGCCTTGTGTAGGCGCTCTAACGAGTCCGGTTGCAGAAAATGTTGGTGAGTCTGATCCCAACAAAGTGCTCATGAGCATGTCGGTCAGTCTTAGTCCAAGTAAGCACAGCATGTATTTCATGAGTGCCCGATTTTTCGCAGATTTATGGACTAGACACACATTTTCATTCTATCTAGGTGTAACAGTACATTGCAGCAAAAGAACGATGCAGCATTTGCTAGTCCCCGTCAAGGCCTCATCGAGGGAGAACTCACCGAGTAGGTAATCAGTTTTGTTGGTGTCGATGGCCAGCAGCTCTACGCGGGATCCAACGAACTTCCAGTTCTTCTTGTCCTTTTTTCCAGAGGTCAACCAGGTCAAAGCCATCGCTGCGCTTGCCTCCGCCTCGCTGCTTGTCTTTGAAGTACGCTAGACCCCCGCCCAGGATAACCTGCGCCGAAAGCACGTCAACACATTCTCTGCGAATGGTTTATTGGTATTAACTTGAGCAATATCCTAATTTACTGTCGAATATGGAAACTCCATGCACCAGACTTTATTTGAACAAATGTGCGAAAAGCGCGCTTTCTTACAAGGATGTGTTAATGCGCGATCGAAAATGACTGCATAAAAAGAAACATATGTACCAAGCCTCAAACATTAGGCGAATCTCGCTTATATTACGAGCCTGTTCCGCCAGGATATCTTTCAGTAAATACAACAATGACACTCCAAAGGGAAGATAGCATAATACTCTGCCAGTGAACTAAAACGTATATTTCCGAGAAAATATGAAGCATCACCATTTCATTTTCGTACAGAACACTGCCTTAACACAGCACAGATAAGAGGTCATTGGTGGCGGCCACCTAGGTGCTGCCTAGAAAGGCTCCTGTGATCTGCCAAGGGTGTAGCTTGAAGTATATGAGAACACAGAAGCACGTCACTTCTGTGACACAAATTCAGACGGCGTAGCAAGAAAACACCGTGGTCACTGCGTTTCTGCGAGATTCCAAGTTGGGCCGTTCAATGTGCACGGTTTAGCATTCCCGTGACGACGAGTGAAAACAGCAACGTCACATTTCACTCAACCGCACCTGCATCACTGACATCGTATCGCACTCTCTATGTATTTATGTGAAGAAAAGGTGTTAAGAAAAGGGCCGATTTGTAACTGTTTCTCCTTACGAAGACGCGCTGCAACCCTTATTATCATGAATTCAAACCAACTAGCCCAAATCGCCATTCTTTTACGAAGACACCCCAAATGACCGGTATGGGTTTGGGGAAAGAAAAAAAGGTATGAAAGGGAAAAGAAAGAGGCAGAAAACATAGGTATTCCGTAACCGTAGCAAAAAAATGTTAGAAAAGTAGAAATAAAAAATGAACCAATCAACGGCATTTCGCCACGTCAAATCCTCACGTTCATGTTCTTCCCAGGTTCCTCCTCTACGAGCTGCCGGGCGATGTCCTTGCAGCGAGTGCGCTTGGGCATTTTGGTGTCCATCTCCCAGTCACGATGCGCCGAGTGGGCATACAGGGAAGCAGGCGTTGCGTGTGTCACCCGCGTGGTTGTCACAAGACCCGTCGACATGCCTGCATTGAGGTGGAAAGGAGCAGTGACATTGTTCAAATGGATCCAACGTCGATAATTTGGTTGCAATGTGTGTGTGTGTCAGATGACTCTGGCCACGGTCGTCCTAAAGCTGCTCAAAGAAAAGCTCGAGGATGATCCGTATTTGTCATGTGTACTAGCTATCATGATGTGCTCACTTAGATGTTGCCCGGGTGTGAAAATTTGTCTTCATGATGACTAGAGACATTATTAGTTACATTGGTATTAGCATTCCAGGCATAGTGTTTCACATTGTCATGTCGTTACTGAAGTTTTCTATTGTACATGCGACGCATCATATACGTTATGTTACTCTGGGCTTGCTGTTTGGCATATGTGCGCAATTGTGTGTATGTCCGAGAGTCTGTGTGTTTAATGTATTCGTTTTACAGTGAGAATTTTGACAGTGTTTAAATCACCATGTTCTGCTCGTGTCTTTTTCGAAACTTGTCAGTGTGAGGCACGAAATATATATTCCCAAAATAACAGCATCGTGATGTAAGAGGTCACCAAAAAATGCCAGGCTGGCGCGGAAGGTGCAGCGCAGTTACAGCAACAGCTAGAAGAGCGGCCTTTCAGAGCCTTTTCTAAACAGTGATTGGGTAACTGCTGGAAGCACACTTGTTTGATGCCCACTACGGCATTAATGAAAAAATTCTGGCGTAGTAGGCCGGCGGTCGCTAAGCTATTTTTCGTCATTCGTTTGAGGAGTGTGGTATCTGCAGAACTATTGCGAGGAATTCTGGGCCAATTGTCCATGCAGTGGTTGACGATGATGAGGAATTTTGCCTGAAGTGGGTATGCGCTATAGTTAATAGCAGAACAAGAACAAGCCTTTGTAAAGTGTTGGATTATTGGGCTACCGACTCGTTACGCCATTCGCATTGTGCGACGACTGCCTGTTCTTTCGCTGTTTTAAAATGCTTTAAGAGTCATGATAACGCGATAGCTTTCCCGACATTAAGCCTGCCTAAAGCAAGTTTGCCAACAAGTCCCAAGCACTGGCGTGGCTCGAACCCAGTGGATTTGGGTTCGAGCCCCCACTGTGTCATCGGTAGCAGTTTTTTTTTTCTAATTTCGCACGATGTATTTACGGACACCGGTGGCGGCGGCGGACAACTAAGTGGCACTGCGCGAGACCCGAGTTGGGATCCCATAACAGCTTTCGCTGTAATGTATTGCCATCGTAACGTCACTATGACGCCACAGAATTTTGCGCCATTAGAGGACGCTGTCGTGAATTCAAAGATATTCTGATCACGAAGGCACTGCAGTAATACATAAGGGCTACAAAGCTTCCACTGGTTCCGATACCGGAGGCAAAGCAACATCCCTTTGGGCGCGGACAGCTTTCGAACAATACCAGTACCATCGACGGAGAGGTAAAAAGAACGTGGCTTTTGTGTGAGCCATGCATATAGGCCATAATCAGTTCTCTTAGTAATAAGAGATCGGAAGACCTTTCTCGAACAAAATGTCAAATGCACAGGAATGTCTGTATCAATAACCTAATGTGCCAGGTGAGCCGTAATGCTGTTATTTCTCTTTATCAACCGATGAATTTCTACCGACGAAGTTAGTGAAAAAAATTTTTTCTTTCTATTTATTTCGTCCAAGCTTTTATTACGCGGCGGAAGAAAAATCACAGCGCCTATTTTTTCCCTCCAACGACCACAAACGAGGTTTAAATTACAATCAACTTACCTCAAACTTCCAACTAATCGAAATTGACTGGAGATGAAGAAGAGGAAGAAGAAGAATGGACCAAGTGCAGTCGCCTGCATCGACTTCGGCGTCTACACCAAGAGGCCACGTCGCCCAAGTCCACAAGTCACCTCGAACTTCGGGGCACAAGACGAGCAGCCATGGCGAGGACCATCACCACGAGGGTCATGGCGGCAAAAGATGGGCCTCGGGGAAAAGTGCTTCTGAACGGGCCCACCACAAGGTGACTGCATGCATTGAACACTTGTAGTCGCTGGTACGCATGCTCTGCTTCCAGATAACCTACGTTAAACAGCGGGCGCATTTCCAGACTAGTATTATTGACAGCGTGCTCTTTTTTGGTAAGTTATACCTGGGCTAGTTTGTTTCTACGCTTCCAAAGCATTTTGTTCACAGGGGAGGCTCCGGGGTTTCTAAAACTAGATTTCCACGCCAGAACAAAATACCGCTGCTCCATGGACCGAATAGTCACGTGATTAGTTTAATCCAGCGCAGCAGCGGAGACTTCGCGTGCACACAGCTGGAGCTACGCTCGCGGAATCCTAATTGGCGATTGATATGGGGGGATTGATATGGGGGTAATTGGGATTGATATGGGGGTCACTAAGAGCCGAGTACCTTTTCTGCAGCGACACTCTGAGAGAGAAAGTACAGGAATTCAGAGTGTCACTGCAGAACAGGTACTCGGCTCTTAGTGAGGAAACCAACCCTAGCGTAGATACAATGAATGATAATCTGACGAGTATCATTACGGAGTGTGCAGTGGAAGTTGGAGGCAGGGTAGTTAGACAGGACACTGGCAAGCTTTCCCAGGAAACGAAGAACCTAATTAAGAAGCGTCAAATGATGACAGTCTCAAGTACAACAGGCAAAATAGAACTGGCAGAGCTTTCGAAGTTGATTAATAGGCGTAAGGTATGCGATGTAAGAAGGTATAACATGGAGAGAATTGAACACGCTCTGAAAAATGGAGGAAGCGTTAAAGCAGTGAAGAGGACACTTGGGATAGGCAAAAGTCGGATGTATGCACTAAGGGACAAAGAAGGCAAAATAACTACCAATATGGATAGGATAGTTAAAATAGCGGAGGAGTTTTACAGAGATCTGTACAGTAGCCGAGACAACAACGACCTTAATACTATAAGAACTAGCAGTAACCCAGATGACACCCCACCAATAATGATACAAGAAGTCAGAAAAGCTTTGGAGAGCATGCAAAGAGGCAAAGCTGCTGGTGAGGATCAGGTAACATCAGACCTGCTGAAAGATGGAGGACAGATTGTGTTAGAAAAACTAGCCACCCTGTTTACGAGGTGTCTCCTGACGGGAAGGGTACCAGAGTCTTGGAAGAACGCTAACATCACCTTAGTACATAAGAAAGGAGATGACAAGGACTTGAAGAATTACAGGCCGATCAGCTTGCTCTCTGTAGTATACAAGCTATTTACAAAGGTAATTGCTAACAGAGTGAAGAAAACATTAGAATTCAATCAATCAAAGGAACAAGCAGGATTTAAAACAGGCTACTCAACAATTGACCACATTCATACTATCAATCAGGTAATAGAGAATTGCTCAGAGTATAACCAACCACTATATATAGCCTTCATAGATTACGAGAAGGCGTTTGATTAAGTAGAAATATCACTCGTCATGCAGACACTGCGGAATCAGGGCGTAGATGAAGTATATATAAACATTCTGGAATAAATCTACAGGGGATCAACTGCTTCCATAATGCTTCATAAAGAAAGCAACAGAATACCAATCAAGAAGGGTGTAAGGCAGGGGGACACAATCTACCCAATGCTATTTACCGCGTGCTTACAGGATGTTTTCAGAAGCCTAGAATGGAAACAGTATGGGATAAGAGTTAATGGAGAATACCTTAGTAACTTGCGCTTCGCAGATGACATTGCATTGCTGAGTAACTCAGGGGACGAATTGCAACTCATGATTACGGAGTTAGACAAAGAGAGCAGAAAGGTGGGTCTTAAAATTAATCTGCAGAAAACGAAAGTAATATACAACAACCTCGGAAAGGAGCAGCACTTCGAGATAGGTAATAGTGCACTTCAAGTTGTAAAAGACTATGTCTACTTAGGGCAAGTGCAGAAAACGAAAGTAATATACAACAACCTCGGAAAGGAGCAGCGCTTCGAGATAGGTAATAGTGCACTTCAAGTTGTAAAAGACTATGTCTACTTAGGGCAAGTAATAACCGCAGAGCCTAACCACGAGATTGAAGTAACTAGAAGAATAAGAATGGGGTGGAACCCATTCGGCAAGCACTCTCAAATTTTGACAGGTAGATTGCCACTATCCCTCAAGAGGAAGGTATATAACAGCTGTATCTTGCCGGTACTTAGCTACGGAGCAGAACCTTGGAGACTTACAAAGAGGGTTCAGCTTAAATTGAGGACGACACAGCGAGCAATGGAAAGAAAAATGGTAGGTGTAACCTTAAGAGACAAGAAGAGAGCAGAGTGGATTATGGGGCAAACGGGGGTTAAGGATATCATAGTTGAAATAAAGAAGAGGAAATGGACGTGGGCCGGGCATGTAGCGCGTAGACAGGATAACCGCTGGTCATTAAGGGTAACTAGCTGGATTCCCAGAGAAGGGAAGCGGGTTAGGGGGAGACAGAAGGTTAGGTGGGCAGATGAGATTAAGAAGTTTGCGGGTATAAATTGGCAGCAGCAAGCACAGGACCAGGTTAACTGGCGAAACATGGGAGAGGCCTTTGTCCTGCAGTGGACGTAGTCAGGCTGATGATGATGATGATGGGGGGTTTAACGTCCCAAAACCACATATGATTATGAGAGACGCCGTAGTAGAGGGCTCTGGAAAGTTTGACCACCTGGGGTTCTTTAACGTACGCCCAAATCTGAGCACACGGGCCTACAACATTTCCGCCTCCATCGGAAATGCAGCCGCCGCAGCCGGGATTTGATCCCACGACCTGCGGGTCAGCAGCCGAGTACCTTAGCCAATAGACCACCGCGGCGGGGCAATGCGACCAAAAAAATCACTCTTCTCTTTCACTGTCACACGAAACACATTCAGATGTTGCCGCAAAACTAAAACACGTGGCTTTTAAGCTGGCTGCCTGCATTCTAGCCTGGTCAATCCAATCAATATTGACTGATTTGACGCTGAATGCTCTCTATCAAGGACAGACAATGGTCAAATGGATGGCGCGAAATAGGACCGATACAATACTAGACTGTACTAGTAGCATTGCTATCTGTGCAGTGAGCGGAGGAGAGTGAGTGAAACGAAGACAGCAAGTTCCCATGGCGCACGCGTCACGTGATGCGCCGTCCACTGCGAAAATGCCGCCGTCCCCTCGTGTGGATCCACCTTAACAGCAGAGCTGTAGGGGCCTCGCGCTAGTCCATCCATTACGGACAAAAAAACCTTGTGGAGCGATGACCTCACATCGTTTTAGCTAGCGACTGCTGGCGCATCTGTGCATAGATTAGCGTTCGCTTCACCGTCTCGCTCTCTCACTATCTCGATCTTACGCGGCAAGGCTGGCTGCTTGGTTTAAACTTGCTGGGCATACCTTGCACTGGTGGCGCCAGGCCAGAGACCCGGTGTTGCTGATCGGCACCTAGCTGGTCCTGGCCCGCAGCTGAGCATTACTGGCTACCACTCAGAAACACTGCTTTCCGCTCTAATGCTAGGGCATCTCCCGAGACTGAAAGCCGGTTTAGAGTGGTAGAACGTGAGACTCGGTAAGTCTGTGCGTCGCTTTTCAACACTTGGGAAGACTTAGCGAAAACCGCCAACTGCCCATCAACTTCGAGAAACTCAGAATAAGCGAGAAAAACATAGCAAAACTTACGAATGTTTAGCGAAAGAGCAAACAATTAGCCGTGCTGAACAACAGTAAGCATAGCCACAAGAGATATAGACAGCGCAAACCACCGTAGAAGAATAGGCAAAACGAAATAGCGCCAGTTTGCAAGCAACATTAGTTTTGCGAAACAACCACAATATATCGACCGTGGCACACATGTGCAATAACACACCACACGTCACATCGCACATTCTGACACTTGAAGCACGTGCCGGCTCATACACCTTCAAAAAAAAAATAAACTTCAGTATAACGTGTAACTATTGACGTATCGCTCATGCAATTATCTTTTTCTTTGAGATATGCTTCTAGCATCTTTTCCTCAATCACCTCCTTGCTTCTACCCAAAACGGTGATGTTAACAAATCTTGCCTCATATCTGCACGTGCTGCAGTGCACAGGCAAATGTAATGAAAAATATTTTGATCGAACGATCTTGCTCTCTTACATGATCGTTTAGGCAATGGCTGGTCAGGTTGATGTAAACGTTTTTACAGTCAAGCGTAATTTCGTTGATCTCTCCCGTTGCACAGGTGACGTGTGTCTCGGATCAACACCGACAAAATTTCAAGGCCGAAGGGCTGCCGCAGTGACGTCAGAGGGTGGGGGCCCAGTTATGTTACTGAGCATGTAATTCTTTTTCGCCACATCTGTTATTCGGCCCAATCTAGCCGCAGCAGCTGTGAGAGCGGGAGCGTTGGTTCTCCTAAAACGTAAACAAAACACTGGCATTCCGCTGGTGTTTCACCTGCATTCACTCTTAGTGGTACGTCTCTATCTCCTTGAATAACGTCAATGATCAATGATTAAACAAACGTTTGTGGCAGCCGTAGTAGTTCGCGGTGTGCGAATAATCAGAGAAAGTGCTGTCGCAGCCATAGCAGAGTGTCGTTGATTGGACGAAGAGCTTGGGCGAAGGTCACCCAAAGCCTCTAGCCCGGCCGTGATTGCACTTATCTTGTTCGAAACGCTACGAAAGGAATGAACGCGTTGCTATGACGTGTTGCAAGAGCTAATTGTGGAGGCCATGCTAATTAATGCATGGCGTGTGTGAGGTATGAAAATGCGTTTGTGTGAAAATGTGAGAGATTTGAAAAGCGCGTTTGTAAATCATCCAGCGTTTGTGACCGTATCATAGAGGCTTGTGCACCGATCATCTGTTGCCGCTGACCGACAGATCGTGATTTTAACTCCGGTTGAAGAAAGTTTTTGTTGCCATCTTATCGTGCCTATTTTTGAGGTCATTTCCGTGCCGGAACTACATCACTGAAGTCTTGGTGAACCCCGGCCTAAAGCACTTTCATGTCAAAATGCGATAATAAGTGCTAAGCATTAGTAATGATAACCATTATTCTTCACTGTTAGGCACATGTGGGCTTGAGCAAATTTTTACATGCGGTATGTTCTTGTTTGTTAAGCGCACATAAAAGCGATTCGCTGTTTCAACCTTTTGCCATTTTTACGATCTTCTCTTCATCTGACCTGTTCATAGGTAACGAAAAATTATGATCCATGTAGGGAAAATCAAAGCCTGTTGACAACCTGCAGCGAGAAAGCAACCGGCATGCAAAGGACAAGCGAAAGAAGAGCCTCGTCACAGCCGCTGATACAAAAGTCAAGCATTCGAAGGTTGCCGATGCGGACAAATCGAAAGCCTCGAAGTTAAAGAATGCGCACGATTCTTCGAAACCACCGAATGCCGCAGCTTCGTTTGATCCACAAGGCGCCAAGAATCTTCCATTGAATGCTGCCGCTGAAGCTACGGATGTTCGACAAGGCGCCGGGAACCTTCCACCGAACGTTGTCGCAGAAGCTTGCCTTGATCAACAAGGTGCCGAGAATCTTCCACCGAACGTTGTCGCAGTAGAGGATCCAGAACTGCCTAAGCAAGGAAAGCATATCACACGGCGCAAGAGGCTGTATTTACTTGTACCAGGTGAGTTATTTTAGTCTTTGGGACAATCAGTGGTCCTTAGAAAATAAAACGCTTAACGTCTCTAAGTCTCAATATAGGCTAACAGTGGCGTCTCCAACTTACGCTACATGCATCCTTTTACAAACGTTTCACAGAATTAGCGGGGCGTTATTTCACGTATCTTGAGCAAGGTTTTTTAAGTTGTCAAGACAGTCATGAACCTTTTATAACAGGCAACAGTTTTACAAGATGACTAAACCCACATTAAAAGCACCAGTTTATTGTCTGTGAAGGGACATTCTGTATATCGTAACAGGTGTACAAAGGTCGAGGGACCAGTTTTTACTAGACACATTAGTGCGAAGCCAAATAGTAGCGAAGCTAAGGAAAGCATGCTGGGTGTATTGAGTAGCTTTGAATTGAAGTTCAGTACATTTGAGATACAGTAAATATGAATGAACGTGTACGATCAAGCCGTTCTTAGCGAAAGGGCCGTCACTCATAACCTTCGTAAATTCTCATCGTCTACAAACGAGAGATTTCTTTTAGAATGGTATATTGTCTCCAACGCTTCCACACACTTCTGGTGTTTTGTTAGATACCTGAAATGTGGGTGAAGTTCACGCATAAGGCTATAAAAAATACTGAACACTATAGTTGGAAGCTCTGTCCTGCAACAAAGCATTATAAAGCTCTGAAATTAGGCTACAATTACACGCATGCATGTAATGTACCAAAGTCCCCTTCTAAAATGTTTCCTGTATGCTTCCTGAATCGCATACCGACCTCTCGTTCTGCGAAAGTATTAATTACGCTGGGCACGCATTCTTCAGACTATACATTGCATTGTGGAAAGGTGCGCGTCTTTACACTTCATTTCCTGGAACTGTAACTTCGACTGGGTCCACTTGTAAATGTAATAAAAAAGGTTCATGGCCAACCTGCAGAACACACTTGACTTGCCGTCAAGTGACGTGCAAAGCACGCCGTTATTTTCGGTGAACTTGTTTGTCTTATACACTGAAAGGAGCAGCTGTATCATCAAAAAAAGAAGGCTAATTCTTTTCTCGTAAGAAACTGCATAACACTAAAGTGAAACGTCTCCTTACAAAAGTAGTTCATTGCTTACTGTACATTAATGTACGATAGTTTATGGAATGCCTGTTTGTGTCCGACAGCGAAAGCAACAATTTTCGTGAATTCATCAACGTTGACGCTTAGCGATACATCTCCATCCTGATGACTAACGTCTGTAATCATTGATTGATTATTAATTAAACGCACCACTGAAGTCATGGTTGCCTGTTGTAGCTGTATCAGTTAGCGGTAAAAGCGTTGTGTAACAGCCAGAAGAGCAGGACTGCTCGTACGCCAAACCTGGGCTAAGGTTGCCTACCCCCGTGGTATGTTATTGAACGCCACTGCCCTATTAGAGGTGAATGCAACGCGCATTGGGTTTTCTCTGTCTGCCGGCCATGCTCTTTCGCCTAGGGGAACGCGGAGTTACATCTAGGCGAGCAGGCACTTATGCGTTGCAGAACTATTTTTGATATGGGTGGACGCTATCAGTCACGCCAACGCTTTGGCTAAGGTCGCCATCCGGCCCTGTGTTAAGGCGTTGACGAAATCACACTTCTATTGGAAACGCACCGCATATATGCCAGACGCGTAGAAACGGTGCGTTGAAAAAACTGATCGTGGATAACACAGTCATGATGTATTGTTGTTATACTTTACCAAGAGAACTGTGAGCGGGCATTGGTAGATATTAAAAGCATATTCTTAAAGCCCATAAAGTATGTGACCGTTGCGCAGCGGGTATCGCACCCGGAAGCTGTTTTCGCCAATTGAAAGGTCGTGGGTCGACTACTGTTGGCGAAAGAGTGATCTTCCGAAGTTATTTTTAGACGTCATTACCGTGATGGAAGTACATCACTAAAATCTTGGTAGACTCCGGCATAAAACATTTTTGTGTTAAAATGCTATAAATAAATTATCTTTGGAAAGTTGTAACGATAGTCAGTGATCACTGATGGTCGTTCTAAAATGATGGTTCGAGTTCAGGTTTTGTAAGCCTGTAGAACCAGCTTTCGCACTTTTAAACGTAAGGCTAAGGCATCAGAAGCATCATCTAACAGCAACACTGGTACGCAGTTATCTTTTTGCTCGAATGACAAGCTTATAGGCTTCGAAACATTAAATGCTTTGTTTAGACGATGGCGTTCCAGACACTGCGATCAGACTCAACTCCGTCTTTAAGGTATAAGGCAAAAAATACTTGTTTATTTAACTGCGTTCGGAAGCGCTCTGCTGTCACTTGAGCGTCCCCGCGTCCCTCGCTCGCGCTTTTCTTTTTTTTTATTGATATGATATATAAGGAGATGTTGGCGCACCATTATGGCACCGGCTACTCCTTAGCCGTTAATTGAAACTTGAACACGTATCTTGAAGCAAAACATACAAAGCAGTGCATGGAAAATAGAAATCTCAGGCACAGATATGCAAAGACACACTTATACGTACATATCACAATGGTAAGTAAATGTTTGAAAGTCATTGTAAGAAGTCTCTGGAAACAGCAAAACTCAAACAACAAACACAAACCACAACAACAAAACAATGAAGCACACGTCTGGTCCTTATAAAGATGCATTCGCTCGTATGTACATAATAGTTGACACGTAATTCCGCGCTCTTCTTCTTCTTCGTTTCCTTGTCCCAGTCCAGAACGTGAAAAATAATCAACATTCCCGGCCGCGCAAAGTGAAACACATAGTTCAATTGGGTACAGTCTTTGTATCGGCCTGATCGCAAGGTTACCGCCTTGCAACTTGATCTTGCAAGAACGAATGACACCGTCTGCACTGCGGTACACTTCCGTGACCCTTGCAACCTTCCATAGCTGGCATGGAGTGTTGTCCGCATGCAAGAGAACGATGTCCCCTTGCTTCAATGCTGTATTTGATTTCGTGTCGTCAAAGTGTGCAGATCGTAATTGCAACAGGTATTCTTTTTGCCAACGCTTCCAAAAACTTTCAACCAGCAGCTTCCTGTAGTTGTGTCTGCGTATGGCGTCTGATCATTTGGAATTACTGTTGACTTCGTCAGCGGTCGCATACGGTATGGAAGTCAATCTTCGTCCAAGGAGAAGTTCGGCTGGCGTCAAAGTGCAAGGTTCTCCTGCATCTGTCTCGATGAAAGTCAGAGGCCTAGAGTTTACGACTGCTTCTACCTCCGCCAGCACTGTCGATATTTCTTCGTAGTTCAGACGAGCTTTGCCGATAATTTTTCGCAGCGGAAGCTTCACTGATCGTACAAGGCGCTCCCACCATCCACCCCACCAAGGAGCATTTGGTGCTATAAACTTCCACGAAATGCCGTTGGTGCTGAGGTGACCAGCGACGTCCTCTTCAGAGAACATTCGGTTTAGCCGCTTTATGTCTGCCGATGTCTTGTGAAAGCTTCGTGCGTTGTCAAAATAGATCACCCTAGGTAATCCTCTCCGAGCTGCAAATCGTCGTAGGCACAGCAGGAAAGCCTCGGATGTCATTTCCGAGACAAGCTCGAGATGCACGGCTCTAGATACGGCGCACGTAAAAAGTGCAACGTAGCACTTCGTGTCCCCTTTCTCCGTGCGTGCATACAGAGGGCCCGCGAAGTCGACTCTACAACTTCGAACGGGTTCGTTGGTGTCACTCGATGACTGGTTAACGGAGCAGTCTCAGCAGTTCCTGGGCCCGCACTGAAACGCTTGCATATATTGCAGCCATGCAGCACTCTTTTTACCAAAGAGCGAGCTCGACAAATCCAGTAGCGTTCCCGAAGCTGCGTAAGTGTATCTCTAACTCCTCCATGTAAGACTTGAAGATGGGCTCTGTTTGTCAAAAGTGTCGAAAAGTGGTGGCTTGCCGGCATTATGATTGGGTGCTTGACATCTTGTGTGGAATGCTTGAGGGATAAACGGCCTCCAACCCGAAGAATTCCGTCTTTGTCTATGTAAGGGCGTAGTTCAGCGATTCGAGATGTAGACTCGACTGGTTGGCCGTTGTTCAAAGTGGTGAGTTCTTCAAGAAAGCCTTGCTCTTGTGTACATCTTATCCAATACTGTTCAGCGTTCAGGATTTCTGTTGCCATGAGATGTCCTGTATGATTACTTCTTTTTCTGCATCGGTCAGTAAATCTGAAAATCCACGCAGTGACTCTGAGTAGCTGTCGAAGCCTGCTGTACCGTTGAATATCAATTATCGGAACTGAGATGCGTGTCATTAGTGCGACGTGGACTGTTGTAACTTCACCTTGGGTAGCTTCCACTATGTCTAGTTAGCTGAACTGTAGAGGCCATTCAGACATCGGTTTAGTTAGCCACTTGAACCATGCCACCATTTTGAGCTGCACAGTAGTCTTTCAAGCGTTGTGCCACGTGTGAGTAGGTCAGCCGGGTTGTCCGTTCCAGGACAGTATCTCCACTTTGATGGATCTGTAGTGCACCTAATTTCATTGACTCTGTTAGCTATGAACTGTTTCCACTTTTTGACGTCACCTTGTATTCATGACAACACAATGGCGGAATCTGTCCACATCGTGTAGTCAACTTGAACATTCCTCAAAGCCCTTTTCCCGTATGCCAACATTCTTGAGCCGATTAAGGCAGCCACCAGGTCTAATCGCGGCAGCGTTGTCTCCTTAATGGGTGCTACACGGGACTTCGCAATCAACAGTATCTGCTCCCCAGGACTTGATACGACGTATATCGCTGTTCCGTATGCCGCTGGAGTGGCATCGCAGAAAACATGTACTTGAAGCACATTGGTCTTCCTTGCTCCGCCGCCCAGATAGCGAGGAACGACGACGTCTTGCAGTTGCGGCAGCTGGATGACCCAATCATTCCATTCTTTTTGCAGGTTATTGGGTAGTACTTCATCCCAACCAATTCCTCGTATGCACAGTCTCTGAAACAATATTCGTATAGCAATAGTATATGGTCCTACAAATCCCAACGGGTCAAATATTCTTGATGCTGACTGCAAGACAAATCGTTTTGTACCCGTGTGTGCTGTCAAAAACCGGAGTAGATTTTCAACCGAAAAGTTGAATTCATCCTTTGCAGGATTCCAAACCAAACCCAGGACCTTGACCGACGTTTCGTGAAGAACGACCAACTCATTACTAGTAGATTCCACTTGATTTTCAAGCGTGAGCATCAAATTTGCTGAATTTGTTGTCCATTTTCGCAATGTCATGCCAGCCGATTTCATTATTGTGCGCGCTTCTCGGCATAGTTTAGCGGCTTCCTCTTCTGTGTCGGCACCAGTGACTAAGTCATCCACGTAAAACGACTCGGCAAGAGTTTGCGCTGTTTGTGCCATAACAGCCGGTGCTCTTTTCACGTGGTAGAGAATAGTAGCTCTGAGAAAAAATGGGCTACATGTAGCTCCAAAAGGCACTCGTGTCATCCTCCACTCTTGCAGCTTGCCCTTGGATAAATCTTCTTCTGCAAACCAGAGAAAGCGGAAAGCGTCTCTGTCGTCCTCCCGATTCGCAATTTGAAAGAATGCCTTTTCTATGTCCGCGATAACTGCCACCGGGTGCGTTCTGAAGCGTAGCAGAATTTGCACGAGGTCTTGGTATAAGTTGTCTTTCTTTTGAAGGAAGTCATTAAGGGACTTGCATCCTTTGGCATGTGACGAAGCGCCAAACACCACTCTCATTTTCGTCGTCAGTGCTTGTTCACGCATGACTTTCTTGTGCGGCATGTAATATAATTTCGTCACCTCTGCAGGTACGTCACTGACTACTTCGGCGTGTCCTGCCCTCAAGTACTCCCTTATGGTACGGTCATACGTTTCGAGCAGTCCTTTTCTGGAGTTGAGAGAGTTGACAAGCTTGTCCAGTCGAGTAACGGCTACTTGCCTGTTGCTTGCAAGCTCGAAATTATCCTTCCAAGGGAGAGTCACTTCATATCTTCCGTTTTTGAAGCTAATCGTTTGCTCAAAATGCCTCATGGTGTCGCTCAATTCAGGTGGCTTGTTTATCGCGTCCGTAATTCCTATATTTTCAAGTTCCCAAAAGGAGCGCAATATCTCGTCGGAATCGGTAGCTTGGGCTTTTAGCACGCACACCATCATTTGTGAAGTAGTTGGGTGGGACACCAAGTGCGATGTGCTTCCCTGGAAAGTCCATCCAAGCTTGGAGTTCAGTGCGATCAATGATTCGTTGCCTTCGCACCGTGAAACTTCGCCGGTCAACACTTTCCACATCTGATCGGACCCAATAAGTACGCTGATGCCACTCTTAGTTATGATAGATGAATGTTGGAGCTCATCGGCAACAACGTTTCCCAGCTTCTTGAAAGACGCAACGAAGGCTACGTCCATTGCAGTCTCTGCGATGTCTTGGCAGATGCTTGGGATCTCTATTGCAGTTAAGACTATTTCCGCGTCGGAAAGCTGGCTTCGCAGTCATAGTTCTACTATGCGACGCCTCTTAGCCTCTTGGTCCTATGTATTTGCGAAAGTATTGAAGGCTATTCGAGTTGCTCCCACGCTTTTCAGCTTGAGGTGCTTGGACAGATCTTCAGTTACGAAAGTCCTCTGACTGCCACCATCGAAAACGCCTCGTATGTAGCGGCAGGTGTCATCATTCACGGCCCATGCTCTGAAGGTCTGAAGAAAAACGGAAGTGGTGGAGTCTTCCTTGATGGGTCTTCTTCTAAGATGCACAAACTGTCGTAGTTTTTTCGTAGTTCTTGTTAGCATAGTCCGACTTTCGCGAACACCTATCGGGATCGCAGATGCTTGTAGCGTGTCGAGCTTGGCATTTGGAGCAGGAAATCCTTTTTTTGCAGTCCCGTGCCCGATGTCCTTTGGTGGTGCAGAGGAAACACCTTTTGTCTTTGGAAAGGAGTTCCTTCTTCTGCGTCAGCGACAAGTCAGCTGTGCAGGCTTCCGATCCGTGATGGCTGGACGAGCAGAATACGCAGTTGTTCTTTTTTTCTCGTACCGAGTTGCTGTGAAGCACAGATGACGTCGGTTTTCCACGCCGAGGGTACGTCGACTGACTGGCCACGGGGAGTGTTCCATGTTTTCGTCCTTTGGCATCCTTAAAATCACTCTTCTCCAGGCTTTCAACTCGATACACAGGAAGTTGAGCCATGGTTGACTTATTTTTCTACACCCGTGGTCCAGTCCCACGGGTGTAGCTTCAGCTCTCGAGTCATATGCCAGCTGGACGGCACATGATCGATGATACTGCACGACTATATCCCGTGGAAGAGCACGCAGTAGGATGTCGCAGAGCATTGACGAGAATGACGACTTGAGCACACCCAAAGTCTCTAAGCCTCGGATATTCACGAGAACTTGGTCGTACAAGCTGCGTAGCGCTTTGGTGTCAGTCGATGAACGGACAGGGCTTAACATCCGTAGCTTGGCAAAATATTCTTGCTCCAGGCGCGTCTTGTCCCCAAATCGCTTCTGTAGCATTTTGATGGCGTCACTGCAGCAACTTTCTGTCGTCGGAAGGCCCGCAATTACTGATGCAGCGTCTCTTTTAAGATACAGTCGCAGGTAATAGAACTTCTCTGTGGCAGTGATGCGATTGTTACTATGAACAATTTGGTAAAATTGTTCCCGAAATTCGGTCCACTTGCATGTATCTCCAAAAAAAGGAGCTATTGTCAGTTTAGGCAATTTGACTCCAGTTCCGTCTGATGGTGCTACGACTGTCTGGGCAACTGTTTCTTGAGTTCCGGTCGATGTCCTTAGCATGCGATATTTCTTGCTCAGAATCTCAGCGAGAATGCGCGTAGCAACGTCCTCGTATTGTAGTAAGACAGCGTTATACTCGACCTCGAACTCCTCGTCAGGTATATGCGGCTCAATCTTGTTGTTCAGGTTTTTAAGCTCTTCGTTATTAGCCTTCAGCCTCTCATATATGGAGTAGAGCTGGTCATAGGAGGCAGAATCGTTAGCGAGGAGCTCACTTGCCTCGTTTATAATCCTCGTGTTCTGTGCTCGCCGCGACGTCCGCTTCGACTTAAGTCGCTCCATTCCGTTGCAGTTGACTGGTAGCCGTCCGTAGGGTCCTGGTTTTCAATCCCGGTTCTTCGGCACCAATGCTTAGACGATGGCGTTCCAGACACTGCGATCAGACTCAACTCCGTCTTTAAGGTATAAGGCGAAAAATACTTGTTTATTTAACTGCGTTCGGAAGCGCTCTGCTGTCACTTGAGCGTCCCTGCGTCCCTCGCTCGCTCTCTTCTTCTTCTTCGTTTCCTTGTCCCAGCCCAGAACGTGAAAAATAATCAACAGCTTTTTCAGGGCTCTCTGAGATGTAAGCATTATAGCCCGAAAATAAAGCCTTTTTTGTGTGCATCTTCTCCGTGATGTAATGCGTTTTCAATCTAGTATTTAAATGTTAGCTAGAAGAAATTTTCTTGTCTGTTTTAATGATGTCCGTATTTGTCGCCTCCTGCGTGCAGCATACTTTCGCCATCCCATTTCGTCAGCCTTCAAGACAAAAGGAGAGCAAAACACGCCCTCACCGTCTTCTAGACTCATCATCTCAATAGTGGTTGCCTTGGCAACGGTCCTTGTATCCGCTCTCACTTCGTCGATCATGACCTGGCTGCTTCCTTCTGGCGGTTCAATACACCATCTGCTCACACAGCAAATACAGGGCGTCTGCGATTCCAAGGATTGCAGTACCGCCGTCAGGCTCCTGGATTTCTCTTTGAACAGTGGCGCCAGCGCTTGCCACAACGTCTATGACTTCGTCTGTGGCCGCTGGAACAGCACGGGTTCCAACGGCTCGTCCCGGTCATACTACGAAAGTCTTCACGACCAATACGTTCCCCTGGCACATAACACGCTGACAACCGAGAGGTCTCACCACAGCTACAGTATTAGGCCGGAAGTGCACCAGCTCGTCACGCTTTATAGGTCCTGCCTCGCCTTTTTCAGCAACAGATCATCGAATTTACAGGAGCTGTGGAAGGCGGCTGGCGTGGATGTGGCACAGTGGCTCAATATGACCAATTTTGTGGGGCTCGTCAGTTTAATTGTCAACTCCACATACCGGAACAAGATGCCTTCGGTGGTGCACATACAATGGAGTGATCGAGGTGACAATGAAGATGTGATCGTGCGGACGGGCCGTTCCTTAAAGACCGATGCCCCGATTTCAGATATAGTTAAGGAAGTTCTTGACAAAGTTCCAAATGCTCTGTTGGCGAAGGCGACCAAGGCGGAAATATCGGCAGAGTTCCTGCGGTTAGAAGACGCGATCAGCAACCTCACAGAGGCGTCGACAGGCTACGAGCCTGCGCTTCCCGTGGCCGCGACAGCGCTGGACATGCCGGATTTGCACGTCACTTGGGCGCCCCTTCTGAACCGTACTGGCTTTGTGACGACCTTCATGTGCAACAATGTCAGTGGCATCAGAAGCATCATGGGCGCCCTCGCTTCCACGCAGCTACGAGTGGCGGCTCTCTACGCGTTGCTGGTGCCCTTCTCGGCCCTGGTGGGCTTAGACGTTCGAGCAGCGGAACACCGAGGTGACAATGACTCCGCTACGAAGAGGAAGATCTGCCTGGGAAGCATGGAGCTTCTCCTACCGAAAACCTTTCAACACACGCTGCGCAAAATCGTCGACGTGAGAGTAACCATGGTTGACTTATTTCTCATGTGCAAGCGCCTTCTGACGGTCACTCAACATCACTTGACCATCGCCAAGGGCGTGAAGCTGAACGCGACGCTTGTCAAAGAAGCTTGCGCTCAAGGTAAAAAATAATGTTTCTTTAATTTAGAACAAATGTCACTTGCTGCTCCACGACTACTGCTATCTTTGTTGTTTCTTTTACCATGCAGCGCTTGCATGTTGTATCGCTGCTGGAGCCTCCGATAGAAAATGTTTTCGTTCCTGACGATCCTAATCTCTCAGAAAACGCGTCTCCCACGCATTTTTCTCGTCTACTTTTGCTTGCATACATTGATCCAGATCAGGAATGAATCCATTGACTCGTAAACTTGTTAAAATACCGAACATTGCGTCTTTACCTGTAGTATGTGGTAACGTAAAACATGACATAGAAAAAGAAGGAAGGGATGTAAATAAATGCTGCCGATCTTGAGATCTAGAAGAGTGTCATTTTCCTCACGCTCATTTGTCAACAATAATACACGTAGCAGTTCAGCGTGGCATTTCTTTGTTGGAGTCAATAATTATGGACTCATAGTGAGCACGCATGCATAGACAAAATGTTATACATGTATTCAGTACTACCTAGTTCAGCTGCGCTGCTGTAGAAAATGCTGCTTTGTCCATAATTATTGTAAGCAGTGAATTTGCCGGTGCTTTTAGTCAGTATTCGTGACATCTTACTGGAGGTATTAAATGTATATATATATTGTGACGTCCTCAACTACTTCACATTTCTTCAATACGCATTTCACAATCTTTTAAGAGCTATTTTCACGTAAAAACGCTTCCTGTGTACGTGTCCTGAACTTGGATTCACAAGCGCCTTTTATGTTTCAACAGTTCGTGAAAGAAATCCCTGATGATCCTGAGGCGAGAATGGTGGTTATTTGAGGCGATCGATCCTTGACAGTAAGCATTACTTGACAGTAAGCATTAGAAAGCGTAAATACGCTTCCTGAGGGCCAGACCAACGTTCCCTTTCATATACTATAGTAACTACGTGTCTCTTTCGTTTTATGGACTTCAAATCCCAGGCCTCACAGCATAGGCGCGCGCACAAGTACAGGTGTTGGGAGTGTAGGGGGCCCCCTAAATTCATTTAGGAGTACCGTTTAGTAAATCATAAAATTCCCGAAATAATGTCGCTTTTTTATGATTATGGTTGCCGAGCACCTCCAGTGGTATATTCTAAAAACGGCTTGCTTCTTACTTTTATCTTCGGAAAAACAGGGAGCAAAGACTAACCATTGTGAACACGACGCCATTGCTTGTTTTTTTTACACACCGTTACGTGTATTGATCTTGTGACTGACTGATCCGATGGGTGTGAAGCAAATGTTTGCTCCCTCCCCTTCTTTTTTTTAATGAGATACCATGTGCCCGACTGTCTCAGAATGCCGTCCCCCATCGACGGACCTTCTACTCCGCAGGGGCACGCAACGCCGAGCCGGCAGTGGGTAGCAACGAGGCTGTGCTGAAGACTACAAAAGTTTGGCACGGCGACGACTTCGCCGTTAACCTGGTGCTGTACACTGGAGCCACGGGCCGGGCCGTGAACGTGGGCGAAATGCTCGTCGAGAACTTTCGTCACCGGCGGTTCGTGTCTCTGGTCTTCATGCTTCCCGACTTCTACTACTCACACGCCACCGAACCGAGCATCAATTACGCCACGCTGGGTGTGTTGCTCGCCGAGACGGTCGCGGAACACGCCATGCCGGTGCCGCGTCCTACGTTCTACAAGGAATGCTTCGCCTCGTACGCAAAGGTGCGTTTCTAGTTCAAGATATTAAAGGGGAAAAACCGCCGATGTGGGCCGTATAAAGCACACTGATTGCGATGCTAAACGATAAGGTTTGCATGGAAACCGTTCGAGAGTAACTGCTGGGCGGCTGAGGGGGCCTGGTGGAGAAGCAGAGGAGCTTGCAGAGTGCAAGACAAAAGGAAGAATAATATCCGAGCTTATGCTGCGCTTGCTTTAGCGGAAACAGAGGAGTACAGCGGAGCAAGGAGAGCAAGCAGAGTAACTGTGCATGCTCCCTGCGTGAGCAGGTATAGCGTATACAATTAGTCTAGGAGTCAGTAGAGTTACTGCATATGCTCCCGGCATATGCTACCTAAAGGTAGCATATGCGGTACTTCTAGGAGTAAGCGCATCGCTGCGCCACCTGTTGAACAAGGTTGAAAATACTGTCCATCGAGCTCAGGCTTTGCCTGCAGAACGCTCGCTCGCTGTACGCTGCGCTGAGGGGACGAAATGACCGGTAAAGCGGCACGTTCAGTAGAATCGCTGGCTGGCGCAGTTGGCATCCCCGCTCATTCAACTGCTCAGCTATTACTCTCTATTGTGACTGCCATTTAGAGAACTGGTTCCTCGAGTAGCTGCTTGCGGCACGGTGAGTGCATCTATAGTCAGGTGAGAAAAGGTGACAATTGGCCTAAACAGCAAGAACTGTCACGAGATATGGTGAGGTGGTGATCCACTATTTCCTCAGTGTTTTCATAATTGGCAATAGAGACTCACAGCAATAGATAGTCATAGCTGGCCCAGTAAACGAGCGGAGCCGCCAACTGCGCATGCACTACACTCTGACACAAACTTTTTTTACGGAGTGATTCACGCGTGCTTTCTCATTTCGCCTCCATGGTGAGGCACGCGCAGCGGACAAGGGGGCGAGCGTTCTGCAGGCAAAGGCTCTGTTCAATTGACAGCAAGTTCAACTTTTTTTCAACAGGATGCCCAGCAATGCGCTTCTTTCCAAGGGGCACAAGTCTGCTAAAGCAGGCGGGGCATCGCTCAGCTATTTCTTTCTCTTTCTTGCGCTCAGCTGCACTCTCTGCTCCTTTGATGGGTCCCCAGGCCCACTGAGCCATAGAGTTTCCCAATACTTACTAGAGGGAACTCTGGTGCTAGTGTCTATGGGAGTTGCAACACCCGGCGCTTCACGGAGCATGATAATGATGGGTAGTACACACATTTGTCTAAACTTCATACTTCTGACCTACTTTTGGCTCCATGTGTGTTTGTGTGACTTAAAGCTGTTTTCTCACGAAACAAAAATCAGCAAATGTTTAGCGATTGCGCTTCACGTCCCTATTTTTTCGAATTACCTTTCCAAATTGGGTCACGCAGTTCTAAAGGGTTGAATCTTTCTTTCAAAACAAAACCGTAACCAGCATTAAACGAAGCCGCAAGTACGATTCGCCACGAGCAAGTACGAAGACTCGGCAAATGTGTGTACTACCCATCATTCCCATGGTCGCTGAACAATAGCAGCACCAGAGTGCCCTCTACTTCATTTTGAGACACTCTATGCACTGATCCACCAGGCGGTTGATAATTTTAGCGTCTGCTGCAGCTCGGTGGATGCAGTCTGTCAGACACTCACAATGGTAGCCTGCACCCGCACTGCCGCTGTGGACGTTAAACAGAAGGTGTCCAATATGGCACGGCGAGAAGTGGGTTCCACACAATCATGTGCCATCTCTCATGCACACGGTCGTTCGCATCGAAGGTGAACATCACATAAGCTGATATATCATACATTACTTGTAAAATTTTTATCGGGCATATCGACACCATGATTATAGTCACCATATAACGGACATTTTTTTCCTGAAACACAATAAACTTTCGTTTGAGCGGGTTGACTGCTACTGGAGACTGACCCTGCACAACAAAGCAGCAGAAAGATGGACTAGTTGCAAACATAAGAATGGAGTGTGTAGCCAGAATTTTTCGGGGAAAGGGGGGAGGGAGGGGGGCTTGGAGCTTAAGACTAATTTGTTAGACAGACATTTCATCACCCATGCCTAAAGGGAAAAAAGTTGTTGCCCCGTAATACGACATACGGGATAAATTTAGAAAGTGAAGGGGGGGGGGGTGTCTTTCTGAGCACCCCCATGCCTGATAACATGATAGCATTATAACAGTACGTAAGCTTGGGACAAAACAAAACCATCCCCCTTGCTTTCGGCATGCGCAGGCAAATCTTGGGCTCACGTTGCCGCTTCCCGACGTTGACCGCGTGTGGCGCACCAGGTGGGCCATGATAGCCTCACAGAAGGGGAGCTCCAGGGATGGCAGGGACCTCGACCTGACGGCTTCGAAAAGGCTCACGCAGCTCTTCTACCTGCGCTTCGCTCACACTTTCTGCGGCGAACGGGACAAGACGCAGCTTCTGGCGCTGCGTTACGCCGTAATGACGTCACAAAACTACGCCGAGACATTTGACTGCCCCATGCCCAAACCAATCGAATGCTGACGCGTCGCGAGTGCTCCACGTGGTCAGCGGCAGGCTGCGATCCGAGTGACATGCACTCCGGCTTGGTCGCTGTGTACCACGTGTGATTCTCTATGTAGCGACTTGGCCACCTGAGTCGCCATAGTGGACATACACCTTAATTTTTAGTGCCAAACAATATTGTATTACGACTTCAATATTTCCATTATTTTGTCAGTATAAGTTACTTAATTCGCAATGTGTACTATACTTGAGGTAGTCTGTAGGTATAAAAAGAACTTTTCTTGAACGGAGGACTATTTCATTACTACGGTCTCAATGCAATGTGGAGGAATCATGTTTTGTTTTTTTTTTGCAACCCTCAACATATTACTATTGTTATGTTGAGCCACCCATATTTTTTTTCATCTGAACCCGCGAGCGTCGACCACCCAGCAGTGTAGCGCCGTATAAAAGAACATGACCGCGAAACAAACGAGAATATGTGCATTCGCGCAATGACTGGTGCTGTACAGCTGTCTTCTATCTACGTGGTTTTGGGGAACCGCAAACTGGGAAGCCAGGAAACAGCACTTTCGCTTCGTTGGTCAACACTCGCACGTTCAGTTTTTGAAAAATGAGTGATGCACATAGTGTTAAAGAAGCGGGCCAGTGGAAAAGCATGCTATTATTTTATGCTAACATAGCCGGACAGCAACCCGACTGACGGTTAACTAAAGCAATCTAGGCTTTCGCATCAGCTTCATGTAGGCAAGAAAAGTGTCTGAGAAGCACAGTGTACGGAACAGTGCATGTCGTTTGCAGAATTTGTCTCTTATATACCACAGTTTGTTTCTTCGTTCACATTCTCTTTCCTCGTATATTTCCATCAGTGGGTGACCGCCATTGTAGATGCCGGTATGTTCAACGAGAGAAGGCACCATGCGTATACAGAATCTTTAATGCAGCATCATTACTTGTACAGGTTTGCTAGTTTAGTTAGCATATCTCATTTGAATATTCTATTTATAACGAACAGAAGTGAATGGCTTTCCTTCATACCGTCAGGAATAGTGGTAATAAAAGTAAAAGAAACGTTACCTTCACGTCCCTGTTCACATAGTGCACCTAGCATGACCGATCCTAACCGAACAAATGGATGATATACGAGATACCTAGTAGCGGTTCCTCGTTAATAAATGCACGCCAAGAACAACTCAAACTCAACTGACGTATTTTTAGCGAAAGATAAAGTATCAAAGCACACAATTAAGCTGAATGATTTTGATGTAAGCAACGGCACCAATCAGAGTTATTCGGTAACAAATCGACGTTCATTACTACTTGCATGATGGCAAACCGGGCCAACGTGCGAACTTACGGCTCGGGAAATTGTTCCAACCAGACCAACAAATGAACATACGACACATTCGTTACACAAATTCTGTTTAATTGTCCACCTGTACGAATGAATGAATGAATGAATGAATGAATGAATGAATGAATGAATGAATGAATGAATGAATGACAACTTTACTGAGTTGACAGAAACTTCTCTCGGCCGCTGTTTTAAATAGATGGGAGGGCAGTCTAAGTGGCCTGATTAGGTTAGTATAGAAGGGGTAGATCACCCCATGCAAGAGCAAATTGATTGAACATTGGGCTAAGTGGGGCACAATTATTCACGTCCGATGCATTGACAAGAAGTGATGGCAAATTGATAAGGACTCTGTTGACCCATATTCTCGTTCTCTAACACAAATATCATGGCAGTTTCTACCGATCATGATTGCGTGCAAGGGTGCGTCTAGCAAGACATTATATAAGTTATTTCAAACAATCAATTATTTCCAAATCTGAAAGAAACGAATATTAGTAAAAAATAACTATATACTGGCTTATCTAGAAAGTCGAAGAACCACTTGGCTCGTATACATGAGTAGCGTTCTTTTTTTTCTTCGAGAATAATAAGTGCTGGAAGGCCTAAAAATTCTTATAACCAATTATTTTCCAACTTCCCCTAAGTGGATACGAACACGTTTGAGGCTTCATCATAATGCTCATTGTGTCCAGTGCCTACTCGTCAGCTGCCATTAGACGACTGGAACATTTTGATTTCAGGTTACGGCTGTGTTTTTCGATTACTGCCGACAAGCCAACGATTTTCTCTACTCAAGAATGGCACAGTTGGTAAACATGTGCATGCTTGCCGACTCCGTAGCCTCTAAAGCCTAGCTCGTCAGAAGAGGTGCGAGTGCCGATGCCACTCACCTAACTCAATTATAAGGATCACCTCTAAACATTTTCTTTTAGGCTTCAGTTCTTGCCCTGAGCTGTCCCGGTGTGCGTAACTGCCAGAGAGAACGAGGATGGTAGGTTGTGAACGTGGAGTGCCCTCGCGAGCAGAGCACAGCCGAGAAACGGAGACAAAACAAATATCAAGAAAGTAGACTAACCCCTAGTTCACACTGAAACATCCTCTTTCTACAGTGACCGAAATTTTCCTGCCGCCGAAACGCAGCGTCGTTCGCACTGGACGCGCCCCGCGCCTCCGAATACGCCATCTACCACGGGGCGAACGCGGGATGAATGCGCTGTCACCCGGTTGTTGTCGCGGCTCGCAAACGCCGCTACGCTATCCGGTGGTGTAGTCTTTGATGATTCTAGTACGCAGGAAGCAAGAACAAGCAGTACTGCTTACTTTGCTGGCAAGTCGCTGTCTTGTAATGCATGAAGAGCAAAAAAACTGCCGACGCCAGCGCTATTGGTGGGTTCGTCTTGCTTTGCAAGACCACGACAAGCTCTATCACGCCAACGACATGCTCGGTCACCTCTTCCATGAATTAGGGACGTGAAGTAGGCAAAAAGTGGGTCAAACTCCCGTTGGTTACAACACTCAATTAGTACTGTGACATGACAAGAGAGTGGGCTTGGCCGCCACTTTTCGAAATTCCCTGACTGGCGCTCCCATTGGTCCGAGGAGATCGATTTGGCGGCAGACACCGCAAACATCGTTGCGAGAGCGATCGGCGTGGAGTGGGCCCTTTCAGTGGATGTGGCCGCCGCCGAATCGGATTCGGCGCATTTTCGACGGCTGGAATGCTCAGTGCACGTGAACGCGGCCGAAAAGCGCCTTATAATATTGACTATACCGATTGAGTTGCATAGTACTAATACTGTAATGCAGCACAAAGATACGCATTTGGGCGTACTAGTTCGAGGTCATTCGCAGGACACAGTGCTATAAGACGGGTTGCAACTAAAAAAAATAGCAGATCCCACATACAGTGGTAGTTGGTGATATGCGAAGCACGAATGAGAAAGTTTGAGATGACATTTTAAAATCAGCACAATGGTACGACGTGGAGGTAAATGATGCCGTACACGACTTCCGTGTCATGATTATCATGTTTAGATGTGTCGTTTACCTTCGTCATCTATTCAGGTCACGCGTTATCAAATTTAGTATATGTGCAGCAAGCGAAACGGCCACGAGCATGCTATGAGCGTGGTATGTTGTCATGTTCTTACATGACACTCGTGTCAGGATTATCATGTTTGCACCGGTTATATATTTTCGTCATCCATTGACGATACTTAGCACCAAATTTGGTATACGTGAAGCTAGCAAAACGACCACGAGCGCATCATGAAGGGCCTCGTATACTTCCATGTAGCGTTGACGCGCGCGCTCGCTGGGCACAGCGACGCTACTTTAGCAAAACACGAGCACTCTATAGTCTGACGCTAGGCGCGACCAGCGTCCGTTGGCGCAGCCCGATGGCAACCGGTGCAAAATGCGACATGCTGCATTTTGCGCCAATGCATTACCCCGACAACACTGCGTCTCCCTCTTTTCGTGACGGAGGGACACCGGACTCGCTGAAACGCGCATGAGTCAAAGCAACGCAGCGCGGCGCGCGCCTGCAAGTATATGGCAGGTCCGGTGCCTGGCGTTGCAACACCAGCGTGAGGCGTCGAAATGAATGCCGGTGAGCAAACGCACCGCATAACATCGAAACGTATTGGCGCCTTGACTGTGACACGTAGTCATGTTCTCACATCCCACACATCTCATAATTATCATGTTTCCACCCGTCACATACCTTCGTCCTCCATTAATGTCATGTAATACCAAATTTGGCATGTGTGAAGCTAGCAGAACGGCCGCTAGTGCATCGTTAGTGCGGCATGTAGTCTTGTTGTTACATGACACACATGTCGTGATTGTCAAGTTTGTATGAGTTCATTTACCTATGTCGTCCATTCGCGCCGCGTAATACCGCGTTTGCTAGATGTGAAGCTAGCGAAACAGCCGCGAGCGCATCATGAACTTCATTATGAGCATCATGAATCATGAGCATCATGAACTTGTGCGCACCGGAACAGTTATTTGGTTTATGAATGCATCACCGTTACAGTTTTGCTCTTATTTTAAGTTTTAGATGAAGGAATGTGAATTGCACTAAAACTAGACGCTTCCCTTATTACTTTCGTCACAGTCGCTTTCCGGCAGCCATGGAACCCTCATTCATGTATTGGATGGTGTACAATGTCCCCGTCATGCTAATCTTACTCTTGGCCTCTGTAAGTATGGTGTCGGTGCAACTTGTTTGTATATGTGCTTATGTCAGTCAGAATTTTAATGAACAAGTCATACCCGTGCCACACGGGCATAGAAAATGACATTTGGTGGCGAAGGCATTCAGTTCCCGAATGACATTTGTTTCGCCGGCGCTCCTACACGTCCAAAGTGAACGACATTTGACTTGATGATGTCGATCACAGCACCTTCCAAGTGAGCATTGAGTAAATAGCAATAAAAAAATTAAGAAGCATTTACAAGCTTCATACACATCAGATAATCATCAAATGTAGAAATAAGCGTATTACGCTGTCCTAAGTTTTAGTTTCTTGCTTTGTTTTACAACGTTGCAGCCGACCGTAGCAACCTAAGCCAACACTAGTCAGATCCACAGCGTAAATAGAAAATGGCGCCTGTCGCATCGCACCGACCTTCTAGAGTGCCTAGAATATTCTCCTAGTGTCATGAACAGGCGCCTTCCCCATCGGCGACTGGGAAATTGATTTGGATTCAGCGTTAGAGGGCGCTACTTGCAACTGGCGCGTCAGTTTGCGTGCCGGCCGGGCCTGCAACGTTGTGTCGGTTGGCGACTTGTTTCTGTGGTGAAGCGTGTTCTCGGTACGTTTCGAATATGTGCCGTGAATTCTCGTGCAGCAATTGTGTGTGACTATGCCTGAAAAAAAAGGAACAACGTGCTTTGTGCCTTTGTGCAAAGGCGGGTACAAGTCTTTCAAGAAGAAGGTGTCTCTGTTCAGGGCTCCGGCAGACCCTGTTCGTCTTCAAGAATAGGCGCGAAACATCAAAAGAGGTGACAAAGTTCTAGACGAAACTTGTGTAGTGTGTTCTCGTCATTTTGATGATCGCTACATCCAAAGAACTTTCAAGCATGTCATCAACGGCGAGGACGTCGAATTCTACCGTGAACGACCATCGCTAACGCCGGACGCCGTTCCTACCATTTTCCCGGATGGCCCCGCTTACCTGACTAAACCAGTGCCTCGAAAAAGAAAAGAGAGGAATATTGCTGACTGCAGAGCTCCACCTGCTAAGCGTAAAGCGCCGAATGAACCCACGACTTCCCAGGCCTGTGACGATGCTGCCGCTGGCGAGGAAGTGCTGTTCATGTAATGCTGTTCATGCTGTTCATGAAGTGCTGTTCATGTAAAAAATGTAAATAAGTTCCTGGTACAGTGGCTTTTGTAATTAAGAAATCCGGCATTGTGAACCTGTTAGGAGTTCGGAGCTGCCAAAGTGAAAAATGTAAATAAATTCTTCACACTGACTTCTGCAATAAATGTTGATATTGTAAATTGACATTTTGTATTGGTTTGTTTTTCCTTACTGCTGGTAACTCATTCGCAGGGGGTCCTGTTCGCCAGTGGTTTCGTCTGGCGCTCTGTCATTGCTTTGGCATTATTTATTTTTCTGATTACTTCGAGGCGTGAAGGGCCAATCGAAGAGATAATGACCCTTGTACGTGGGTGCGTCCAGGCCTGCCACCGAGTGCAGGGAAAGTAAGTGTCCGTAATACATTGTATATATAAATAGTTGCGAGAAGAGGGTTTGTACAGTGCCTGCGATTCTGCACATGACAACAAAGTCGCGACAGCAGCCTACGGGAGGGAATGGTGGTCGCGGGTGAGGAGAGAAATATGTGATTTTTTGTGTTGAACATTCGTACCGCTGGGAGCCCCTGGTTGGCCACCCCTTAATTACCGCAATTTAAAAAGTAGCATTGGTAACGCGCGAGCGGCCAATCTATGAAGAGGCGGCACGGCAGGAGGACACAAAATCTCAACAAGGCAGAGAGCTCGCATACATTTCGTTCAAATTCACACGCTTTATTTACAATCTGCATGGAAAACGCAGGATAACAAGGATAACAAGGCAATCGCGTGCTAAGCCATGAAACCACCACTGCAATTTCAACGCAAAGCGTCTGCTTCGGCATGCTGCCTCCCCAGCTTGCCGAAAAAGCAGCGCGCCAGAGAGCGGTACTGCCACCTGGCGGCTGTATCACATACCATTTTTCCTCGGCCGGCCCGTTCACGACACTAGGAGAAATATTCTAGGCACTCTAGACCTTCCTCTGTGCATCGCACCTGTCGTATCTCTCAGAAGAAGATGTTCGCAGAGTTCGTTTTTTCACGGCAGCACTTGTGTGTTTCCGTGCAAAGCATCATGCTCAAGAGCGAATAATTTTGGCGGAAGATTGATTGGTTGGCGGAAGATTGGAAAGCAAAGAATGAAAACTGATGAAAAAAAGCAGAGAAAGTCACGGAGAAAGTGAACTCGATGGCGATGAAAATACCAGTGTTGCATGCTTGTTTGCCAAAGTTTCGCTAAAATTGACACGCCTTTCATTATCAATACTTTATTTTCTTTGTATAACGTTCAAAGCATCATTTTAAGACTTTAGTACAAATAAAAGACGGGAAATTTCATTTTTAACTCAATATGATTTGTTTTATATACTTTCAGGTAAATCGCACATCGCGAGCTGTGTCGTCGAGAGTAGGCATTTGTCAGTCAACTGGGTTCTGGCGAAAGCAGTTGGTGGCGAATGGCATTCAAATGGCATTCGCATGAATGCCATTTTGTTCGCCCGTGTGGCACCGCGCGAATGGCAATAAATCTGAAGGCTTTCGGGGGTAAATGCCATTTTTTCTGCCCGTGTGGCACAGGTATCAGTCATTCTAGTACAGTCGAGCCCAGTTCAGTTCAGCCTAGTCAGTGCAGGCCTGTGCGCTCGAGTTCAGTCTAGATCAGTCTAATTCAGGTAATTTCAGTCCAGTCACTTAAGTCTAGGTCCAGGTAGGTTGGTTAGTTATTTATTTGGAGTAACATTGCAAGACGAGCTAGTTTGGAATGAATGCAGAACAACCCATTTCAGCGCACACTGACAGAACGACACCAGCGTTACTATTTTATTTATTTATTTATTTATTTATTTATTTATTTATTTATTTATTTATTTATTTATTTAGGTACCCTAAGGGCCCAATTGGGCATTACATAGGGGGGGAATGGGTTGAAAGCCGACACAACATACAATATTGTAAAAACAAAGAATCAACACAACAAAAGTGACATTACAATATCAAAAAGGCAGCAAAAGTACACAATTGCAAAGTACAGCGTGAAACATATAAAAAAAGTGTAAAAGTGACAGAAAATCTGGTATTTAGAAGGCAGGAACACAAATTTACAGCCTATAAAAGATGAGCATGATGAAGACGAGTTACAGGGTATTTTGAGTAGCTAGAAAAGCGAGGAGTGCGGTTTGAAAAGAAGAGGT